>NC_134355.1:215000110-215005110 GCF_048569485.1 Anomaloglossus baeobatrachus | reverse complement strand
CGGCACATGATCCAAGGCACACCACATCCTCTGTAAAACATGGTGGAGGCAACGTGATGGCATGGGCATGCATGGCTTTCAATGGCACTGGGCCACTTGTGTTTATTGATGACATAACAGCAGACAAGAGTAACCGGATGAATTCTGAAGTGTACCGGGATATACTTTCAGCCCAGATTCAGCCAAATGCCGCAAAGTTGATCGGACGGCGCTTCATAGTACAGATGGACAATGACCCCAAGCATACAGCCAAAGCTACCCAGGAGATCATGAGTGCAAAAAAGTGGAACATTCTGCAATGGCCAAGTCAATCACCAGATCTTAACCCAATTGAGCATTTATTTCACCTGCTCAAATCCAGACTTAAGACAGAAAGACCCACAAACAAGCAAGACCTGAAGGCTGCAGCTGTAAAGGCCTGGCAAAGCATTAAGAAGGAGGAAACCCAGCGTTTGGTGATGTCCATGGGTTCCAGACTTAAGGCAGTGATTGCCTCCAAAGGATTCGCAACAAAATATTTAAAATAAAAATATTTTGTTTGGGTTTGGTTTATTTGTCCAATTACTTTTGACCTCCTAAAATGTGGAGTGTTTGTAAAGAAATGTGTACAATTCCTACAATTTCTATCAGATATTTTTGTTCAAACCTTCAAATTAAACGTTACAATCTGCACTTGAATTCTGTTGTAGAGGTTTCATTTCAAATCCAAAGTGGTGGCATGCAGAGCCCAACTCGCGAAAATTGTGTCACTGTCCAAATATTTCTGGACCTAACTGTATATACACACACAATATATATATATATATATATATATATATATATATATATATATATATATATATATATATATATATATATATATATATATATATATATATATATATATATATATATATATATATAAATATATATATATATATATATATATATATAAATATATATATATATATATATATATACACACATATATACACATATATACACAGTGCCTACAAGTAGTATTCAACCCCCTGCAGATTTAGCAGGTTTGATAAGATGCAAATAAGTTAAAGCCTGCAAACTTCAAACAAGGGCAGGATTTATTAACAGATGCATAAATCTTACAAACCAACAAGTTATGTTGCTCAGTTAAATTTTAATAAATTTTCAACATAAAAGTGTGGGTCAATTATTATTCAACCCCTAGGTTTAATATTATGTGGAATAACCCTTGTTTGCAATAACAGCTAATAATCGTCTTTTATAAGACCTGATCAGGCCGGCAGAGGTCTCTGGAGTTATCTTGGCCCACTCCTCCATGCAGATCTTCTTCAAGTTATCTAGGTTCTTTGGGTGTCTCATGTGGACTTTAATCTTGAGCTCCTTCTACAAGGTTTCAATTGGGTTAAGGTCAGGAGACTGACTAGGCCACTGCAACACCTTGATTTTTTCCCCCTTGAACCAGGCCTTGGTTTTCTTGGCGGTGTGCTTTGGGTCGTTGTCTTGTTGGAAGATGAAATGACGACCCAGCTTAAGATCCTTGATGGAGGAGCGGAGGTTCTTGGCCAAAATCTCCAGGTAGGCCGTGCTATCCATCTTCCCATGGATGCGGACCAGATGGCCAGGCCCCTTGGCTGAGAAACAACCCCACAGCATGATGCTGCCACCACCATGCTTGACTGTAGGGATGGTATTCTTGGGGTCGTATGCAGTGCCATCCAGTCTCCAAACGTCACGTGTGTGGTTGGCACCAAAGATCTCGATCTTGGTCTCATCAGACCAGAGAACCTTGAACCAGTCTGTCTCAGAGTCCTCCAAGTGATCATGAGCAAACTGTAGACGAGCCTTGACATAACGCTTTGAAAGTAAAGGTACCTTACGGGCTCTTCTGGAACGGAGACCATTGCGGTGGAGTACGTTACTTATGGTATTGACTGAAACCAATGTCCCCACTGCCATGAGATCTTCCCGGAGCTCCTTCCTTGTTGTCCTTGGGTTAGCCTTGACTCTTCGGACAAGCCTGGCCTCGGCACAGGAGGACATTTTCAAAGGCTGTCCAGGCCGTGGAAGGCTAACTGTCACGAACAGGCGGGGAAGTCCCTCAGAAATCCGCAGCTGTTCACTGATTTGTTACACACGACTACTCTCTAGCGCCCCCCTTGTCTGCAGGCCACTTTTGGTACTGCAGGACAATGCATAAGATGAGGCTGCTGAGCTGATAATGCCAAATATTGGAGGTCTCACAGCAAGGGTAAATGTATATCTCTGATTCCTGCTAATGGAATATTTATATACCTCGGTACCCTTAATGATAGCACTCCAATAATTCTATGCAATAACAATTACGCTGCCACCACCCAGACTTTCTACAGGTAGCTGGGAACCCGTTTCAGATAGCATAAGGCCCTTCGGGGTTTTGGATTCGTATATAAAGCATAAGGAAAGAAACTCTTAAATTTTTATATATTTAATCCGAAAATAGGCAGTGTTTAAAGAATATACAAGAATTTACAAAAGGGAACAATACACATTACGGCATAACAGTTACATTAAAATAAAAGGTATAAACGTGAAACTTACTAAGCTTGTGCCATAGAAGTGACGTCTGCTTAGGGAGTAGGAGGGAACTCCAAGAGATGTTAGAATCGGCCAGCATCACCCTTCATGATGCCCTCCTCGTGCTGACTGCGCCCCCAAGACAGGAACTGTCTCTTATGCTCTTGCTAGCCCCCCTTGCCTGTGACATCATTTTACAGTCACTTGTGGGCTGTGCTCTGATGTTCACAGAGTTCCATAATTCTAGGGTTTTTCATATCTTTGCTCCTGGGTCACACAGGTGAAAGATATTAGCGTCATATTTAATATCTCGATTTTACAGTTACATTGATACCAAACACAACGCCTCTAGCACAATTTTACTGGCCAATACTAATTTGTCGTGATTCCGTCGATCTCCTCGTCAGGTGAGACGGTGCGCTGGGTTCCGCACGACGCAGGGATTCTGGCAATGTGTTTTTCATCTTTCTAGCATTAAAGTTGCACTTCAAAACCTGCTTTGGGAGTTTTCCCGCCAATATTACAAAGAATTGTCTTTCTCTGCAGCTTTTGGCTTTGGTTCTACCATCACCCAAAGTCATAAATACCTTAAGCTTCCAGGCCAATCAGATAATCGTCATGACGATCTCTGGCTGATGGTGGACAGGAGGGGGATGGAGACCCTTCAATAGTTCTACATGACACTAACAGTAGTTCCATAAGCCTTCCACTTCCGGATGATGCTCCCAACAGTGGAGACAGGTAGGCCCAACTCCTTGGAAAGGGTTTTTTTGTACCCCTTGCCAGCCTTGTGACCCTCCACGATCTTGTCTCTGATGGCCTTGGAATGCTCCTTTGTCTTTCCCATGTTGACCATGTATGAGTGCTGTTCACAAGTTTGGGGAGGGTCTTAATTAGTCAGAAAAGGGTGGAAAAAGAGATATTTAATCCAAACATGTGAAGCTCATTGTTCTTTGTGCCTGAAATACTTCTTAATACTTTAGGGAAACCAAACAGAATTCTGGTGGTTTGAGGGGTTGAATAATAAATGACCCTCTGAATAAACTTTTCTCAATTTAAAAAAAAAAAAAAAAAAGAAATAACATTCTTTTTTACTGCAGTGCATTTCACACTTCCAGGCTGATCTACAGTCCAAATGTCACAATGCCAAGTTAATTCCGAATGTGTAAACCTGCTAAATCTGCAGGGGGTTTATATATATGTCTGTGTATTTTTATGGGTGTGTGTGTGTATATATGCGTGTGTGTGTATGTATATATACATATTATATATATATATATATATATATATATATATATATATTATATTATATATATATATATATATATATATAAAATATATATATATATAAAAAATATATATTATATATGTATATATATATTCATACACACATATACACACATATATATATATATATACACTGTAGAGGAAGGAAGAGGAACTCCTTTATGGTGAGCTGGCTATATGTTTTCTACATTGTTTGATTATTACTCAAAGGAATAATAAAGAACAAGTCTTTAAAATTTTGGTGAAATGTCATCCTTTTGCTGGATTCTCCTACATTTCTATTTGTTTGGGCACACTCCCTGCCTGGATCCCTGCAGAATATAAGGTGAACACCGACCACTGCATCAAGAGGAACCCCTTTATGGTGAGCTGGCTATATGTTTTCTACATTGTTTAAATATATATTATAATATATATATATATTTATTACACACACACACTATATATGTATATATATATATTTATATATTTATTACACACACACACACACACACATATATATATACACTTATTACACACACATACATATGTATGTATGTATATATATCTGTGTGTGTGGGTGTAATAAATACATATAATGTGTGTGTGTGTATATGTGTGTGAATATATATGTGTGTATATATGTGTGTGTGTGTGTGTGTGTGTGTGTGTGTCTATCTATATACACACATATAAAATGTGTGTGTGTGTGTGTGTGTGTGTGTGTGTGTGTGTGTGTGTGTATACACCGTATTTTTCGGACTATAAGACGCACCCTGGTTTTAGAGGAGGAAAATAGGAATATAAAACTTTAAGCAAAAAATGTGGTCATGACAAACTGTTATGGGGCGAGGATCTGCTGCTGACACTGTTATGGGGGTAATGTCCCCAAATTCTCTACTAAGGTACCCCATCCTGGTAATGATCCTCCTGCCTTGCATATGATCCTGCTATAAACCCCCATCCTGCTCATATACCAGCATCCTGCTCATATTCCCTCATCCTGTTCATATACCCCCCATCCATCCTATTGATATTTCCCCCATCCATCCTGGTCATATACTCCCATCCTGCTCATATACCCCATCCTGCTCATATACCCCCATCCTGCTCATATACCCCCATCCTGCTCATATACCCCCCCATCCTGTTCATATACCCCCCATCCATCCTGCTCATATACTCCCATCCTGCTATAT
>NC_134355.1:214992610-214995110 GCF_048569485.1 Anomaloglossus baeobatrachus | reverse complement strand
TCCAGGTGACTACTTGCGGTAGCTTCTTTTTGGTGAGGTCCGTCAACGGCTTAGCAAGAGCACTATAGTTAGGAACGAACTTCCTATAGTACCCTGCCGTACCCAAGAAGGACATCACCTGCTTCTTTGACTTGGGGGTAGGCCAGGAGGTGATGGCATCAACCTTCCCTGGCTCTGGTTTCAGGGTCCCGCCACCCACTCTGTGTCCAAGGTACTGTACCTCCGTCATGCCGATCTGACACTTCCCTGGCTTTATAGTCAGACCAGCGCTTTGGATCCGCCTGAGCACCTGCTCCAGGTGCCCCAGGTGTTCCTCCCAAGTGGGACTAAAGATGGCAATGTCATCCAGGTAAGCTACTGCAAACCCTCCTAGTCCCTCGAGCAGCTGGTCGACCAATCGCTGGAAAGTGGCAGGAGCATTTCTCATGCCAAAGGGCATGACGAGGGATTCATACAGCCCGAATGGGGTGATGAAGGCGGACCTTTCCTGTGCTTCCTTGGACATAGGAATCTGCCAGTACCCTCGACTCAGGTCCATGATGGTCAGGTACTGGGCCCCGGCTAAGCAATCCAGTAACTCGTCGATGCGTGGCATTGGGTACGCATCGGGTGCTGTGATTGCATTTAGCCTCCTGTAGTCCACACAAAACCGGGTTGTCCGGTCCTTTTTGGGAACCAAGACTACAGGCGAGGCCCATGCACTTTTGGACCTCTGGATAACTCCCAGGACTAGCATTTCATCGATCTCCCTTTTTATGTCCTTTTGTACCTCTAGGGAGACACGGTATGGGGGCTGACGAACTGGGGAATGACTCCCTGTGTCCACCTGGTGGGTGGCTAGGGATGTCTTCCCTGGGACATTCGTGAAGGTCATCAGGTAGGGCCGGAATACCTCCCGCAGCTGGGACTTTTGGTCCAAGGATAGCTGTGGGTTGAATGCCGCCTCCTCGATAGACCCTCCATCCCGGGCTGAGGCGAGCAAGTCCACCAAGACTTCACTTTCGCCTTCCTCGGGAAGACTACACACAGGAAGAGCAAAGGCTTCCCTGTCATGATGAGCTTTCATCATGTTGACATGGAAGACCTTTTGCCTCTTCCTGGCATGGTCGATGGTGACCACATAGTTTACGTCATTGAGGCGCTGATGCACCAGGTATGGACCCTCCCAGGCCGCCTGAAGCTTGTTCTGGGTCATTGGGACTAGGACCCACACCTTCTGACCCACTTCGTACACCCGCTCTCGAGCGTGTTGGTCGTACCATCGCTTCTGGCTGGCCTGGCTTGCGCCATATTCTCATGCACCATCTGCGTCATTGACTGCATTTTGTCACGGAGCCGAATGACATACTCCACTACGGACACTTCTGGGGAATTCAGTTCCTCTTCCAGGATTCCCTTACCAGACCAAGAGGCCCCCGGACTCGTCGGCCATACAGGAGCTCGAAGGGGGAAAACCCCGTTGAGGCTGTGGTACCTCTCTGTAGGCAAACAGCAGGTGTGAGAGATACCGCTCCAGTCGCGTCCATGTGACTCAACCAGCATCTTAAGCATCTGCTTAAGTGTACCATTAAATCGCTCACACAAACCATTGGTCTGTGGGTGATAAGCGCTTGATATCAGATGCCGCACCTGCATTTTCTTATAGAGAGCCTCCATTAGACGAGACATGAACTGAGTCCCCTGGTCGGTAATCATCTCCCTGGGAAATCCTACTCGGGAGAATATGGTCAAGAGGGCATCTGCCACCTTATCGGCCCTAACTGAGGACAGAGCCACTGCCTCCGGATACCGGGTAGCATAGTCTACCACAGTAAGGACGAACCGTTTTCCAGAGCTGCTGGGGACGGCCAGAGGCCCGACAATGTCCACAGCGACCCTCTGGAAAGGCTCCTCTATCACCGGCAAAGAGATCAGGGGAGCTTTGGGAGCAGGCCCTGACTTTCCCACTCTTTGACATGTGATACAGGAGCGGCAGTAGTTGGCAACATCTGTCCCCATTTTGGGCCAATAGAAGTGGTGAGACAGCCGGGCCTTGGTTTTGCTAACCCCCAAGTGTCCGGCGAGTGGGATCTCATGGGCAATCCGCAGCAACTCACTCCTAAAGCGGTGAGGCACCACCAGCTGTTTTTCCTTCAGCCACTCTTGTTGGGGGTTACAGGGAATTGTCTCCCGGTACAACTTTCCCTGGTCCCAGAATACCCTCTCCTTATCGGTCTCGGAGGAGGGCTTCTCTGCGAGGTCCCTTAACGTCTCTAGACTGGCATCAGTTCGTAGAGCCACCTGAAACTCTTGGCTAGAGGCAGCCAAAAGTGACGTTAAGGTTCCAACCTCACCGGGACCCTCTGGGACCTGCTCTGGGTCCATCACCAGTTCCGTTATCCCTCTGGGTGAAGAGGTGTCAGAAGGCAGGGTTTCATTTGCGTTCTGGGCACTCTGACTGCGGGTGACAGCACCGATGAAGGCTGTCTCCCCGGGGAATAACCACTCTTCCCCATCAGCC
>NC_134355.1:214975110-214985110 GCF_048569485.1 Anomaloglossus baeobatrachus | reverse complement strand
TTTGGGGGGGTAAACTTACCCCCAACCGTGTTTCTCCAAGAATAAGACCTCCTCCAAAAATAAGCCCTAGTGCTTTTTTGGGGGGCAAAAAAAAATATAAGACATTGTCTTATTTTTGGAAAAACACGGTAATAATCAATTTTCTGTACACACACAGACTATGAACTATATGAGAACAAGAAGATAGATAGACGTTTTCTTCCCCTGGTTATGCAGAGCTGGGAGCTTTGGCTGTCTCTGCCCTCAGTGACAGCAGGGAGGAGTCTTTGGGTGGAGAGGAGAGCTGAGTGGGTGTGTTAGATACAGTCCTAGAGACTCAAGAATTATGGGAGTTGTAAAAACTGAATCCAGGAAGTCAGAAAAGAGATTAACCCCATCAGAGCTAGAGCCAGCAATGAGGATGTGCTGCTAGCAGGGCTGTGGAGTCGGTAAGCCAAACCTTCTACTCAGACTCCTCAATTTCCTTGCACCGACTCCGACTCCCACATATATTGCTTATAGTTAAGTGAAAAATTTATTGTAGTACAATGTGAACATCAGACATTAAATCAATTTTATGATACAATAATCAAGATATTTAGATAGAACATAAAATATATTTACTGGAATACAACTTTAGAACACAAAACTGTAATAAATTGTAAATATGCAATAAAATATGTACTAAACAGTAGATTACATATATATCTTGTGTGCTCATGTAGAATACACACACATACATATATATATATATATATATATATATATATATATACTATATATATATATATATATATACACACATACATACACACACATATATATATATATATATATATATATATATTATATATATTTACATATTGTATTACGCATTTACAATTTATTAGTTTTTTGTGTTCTAAAGTTGTACTCCAATATATTTTATGTTCTATCTAAATATCTTGATCATTGTATCATAAAAATGATTAAATGTCTGATCACATTGTACTACAATAAATTTTTCACTTAAATATAAGCAATATACTAAATGTTATTATTTAGTATGTTTTTGTTGAAACGTTTTTTTGCCACTTACATAGTGTATTACAGTGTGTGTATATATATATATATATATATATATATATATATATATATATATATATATATAACACACTATGTAATACACTATGTAAGTGGCATAACACAGTTTTCAACAAAAACATACTAAATAACATATGTGCAGTCTATGAATTTGTTCTAAGAAATAGAATTGCTTCCATCAGATTCTCTTTCATAGATGACCTCAAATCTGACCTAATAATTTTAAGGCTACAGAACAACCTCTCTACACTAACTTAGGGTTGGAGGCAAAGCCATAACCACATGGGCAACATCTCTATCAATTTCCAGGTATAAAGGAATTGCCTCATGCACAGTCAGTTTGATGAATGGTTGAATTTTTCTATTTCTTTGAGATCAAGTGAAAAATTTTACTGAAATCTGGTCAATCTGCTGCTATACGAGATGGAGTGAAAACCTTGTCCTTGCGGCAACGCTTTGCCTGCTTCATGTCATCCAAATACTTGTCAAAGTTAAACTCCTCATCTGATGAGGCTGAAGATATGGCAGCAGTAGCACTGTCAGGCCCCAAGTCGTCTTGTGCCTGGCAGTCCTGTAGCTACTTATCCTAACTGCTACCTCACTCAAAGCTTCTTTTTCGTAAGCTGTTGATCATCAAGCAGTATATGATGACTTGGGTCCACATAAACAGCTGCCAGAAGAAATTTTATTTTCCAATAGCTGTGTCTCTCTCAGTTTCATAGAAGCAGAAATGCCATCTGCGATTAAACCTCCTCTTTGGGAAAGCCAAAATAGCAAGTTTCTTCCACTCCCTTATGAAAATGCCAGGAGTTAAATCCTCAGCTTGTATGTTTTAGTCAGGTAAATGGGTGATTAAGCAATTCATTCAATTCAGCCACCTGTGTTCATTGATCTTCATTTAGGGTTACTTGAGGGTTCACCATATCTATAAGAAATTATTTTAGTTCAGCAATCGCTCTAAAATAAGTGCTGCCTCACCGAGTGGCTTGATCAACAATTGCCCCTTTCCCAGCACGTCTCTTCAAGATGGAATCAATTTAGGGGTTCTGGCGGCAATAACCAATTTCTCACTTTTCCAATCATATTTCCAGCATGTCCGCCCAGTTTCACACATCCGGCTTTTCGCTGGTTTGACGGATGTGGCGCACGCCAGTATAGTACAGTGGCAGCGCCACAACTTCCGGGTCACATGCTCCGGTCACATGAAAGCATGTGACCGTCGTTTGTCGCTCTTCCACTGTACTGTATACACTTTACTGGAGTGCGCCGCATCTGCCAAACCGGCGAAAAGACAGATGTGTGAAACCGGGGTCCCTCTTGCAGACTCTTATTGCCAGCTGCAGCGTGTGCACAACACAGCGCATGTGATGGATAGGAAAGTGTTTTAAAGCAGTTTCAACAAGCTCATCTAATTTTAAAGAATCATTTTGCTGTTCTTCTGTTTTTTCTTCAGTTACATGAGCAGCACTGTGGCCTTCCATCTCACACATACTAAGGCTATGTACCCACATAGCGTATTTTCATGCAGTTACGCTGCGCTCTGCACTGCAGCGTAACTGCATGTGTCCTGCGTCCCCAGCACAATCTATGAAGATTGTACCTAATCCATGCCCACGTGGCGTATTAGAACGCAGCGCTTCGGCTGCTGCCGAAGCGCTGCGTTCTAAAAAGAAACATGATTGATTGCTCTCAGTGAGAGAAACAAAATTAAAATTTTGTAGTTGTGATACCTTTTAATGGCTAACTAAAATAAAATATGATGTTATAAAGCAAGCTTTCGAGACATCTCAGGTCTCTTCCTCAGGCATGGTATGACAAAATATCTGAAGAAACACAAATATATACACAAAACAGGGCAGAGCATAGTAAAAGGACATTTAAATGCTATTGGTACCATTGTTTATTCTGTAAAGCGGACACGTTAAAAAAATTAAACATGCAAAAAATGTTTGCTTTTTCATCATACTGACACCCCAAAAAATTACATAAAAAGCAATCAAAGTCATATGTAAAAAAAAAAAGAAAATTTGTATAAAATGAAAACTGCAAACTGTTCAGCAAAAAACAAGCACTATAATGGCTCATTCTGGAAAATAAAATAAAATTCACCTCTCAAATTATGGAAATGCAAAAACAAATACAGTGGTACCTTGGTTTACGAGAACAATCAGTTTTAGGAATGTGCTTGTAAACCAAATTACTCGTCTAGCAAAGCAAAATTTCCCATAGGAAATAATGCAAGTTCAGACAATTTGTTCAACCACTTGTTCAATGTCACACTCACACTCACACTCACCTTACCTTCTGTTCCATCGCCGGCCTCCTGGTTCTTGTAGTCCACCGGTACAGGATGCATATCGGATAACCATCGCGACCGATGCCGGAGCTTCCGCTGCCAGAGCGCTGATGTCAAAGGCATGAGCCGCTTGCCTCTGATTGATCAGCGCACTGCCTTTGAGAAGTGTCTGACAGGGAAGTTCCTCCATCGTCGCGATGGTTACCCGATACACATCCTGTACCAGCGAACTACAAGAACCGGGAGGCCAGCGATGGAACGGAAGATAAGGTGAGCATAATATGTGTGTGTGCGCGTGTGTGTGTGTTTGTGCGGACTACAAGAGTGGGCCAGAGCATGGTGAAAGTACGGAACCGGAAGTGTGTGCAGTATTTGCTCGTACACGAGTTATAAATTTACAGCAAGCTTTACTTGTATAGCGAATACTCGCACACCAAGTTGCTCGTAACCTGAGGTTCCACTATACATTTTTGTAAAATTTAATTTAGTGTGTTAAAGTAGCAAAGCATAAAACATGTTGCCATTGCTCTAAGTCTATGTATGCACACTGCAATTTTGGGCCTTCATCGCCAAATACACCCTCTGTCAGAACAAAAAACGCCCCTTGTGCCAGAAAATGCATAAAAAAACAAAACAAAAAAAAAAAACATTTGCACAATTCCATGGGTTTTTTTTTGTTTTTTTTTTTAGTAAATAGTGATGGGCAGACTTGCAAATACCCAGGATCAGTGGGTCCAACAGGGTTTAAGAAAAATACAAAAAAAAACCCAAAACGGTTCTAGCCAGGAATTGATCCACTCACGGGTATCTGGCTGGACATATAAGTCTATGGGCCACAATCCAGTTCTTAAAAGTGGTGGTAGAAGGGATAGGGGGATAGGAGCAAGCACATTATACTTAGAGTCTCAGACACAGCTGTAACTGCAACTGAGGCCGCTCATTTTGCTTCCGAAGAGGCTCATTTGTCTCATACATATTCACTGCTTTCCCCGGCCACCGGCATCTGTGACTGGTTGCAGTCAGACAGTGCCCCCAGCCTGTGTAACAGCATCTGACTGCTTGCAACTACAGACGATGTGTGCGTCTCTATTGTACAGTAAAACTAAATAAATAAAAACTGGCATAGGATACCCCCCATATTATGATACCCAGCACAGTTAAAGCATACGGCTACAGCCATGCGCCTATCTTGATTTTGATATCCAGCCATGACAAAGATCGACAGCTGGGGGCTGACATTCTCAGGCTGGGGAGACCCATTCTTTATTGGGCCCACGCAGCCTTAAATTAGTAGCCTGCAGCCGCCCAGAATTGCCGCATCCATTAGATGCGACAGTCCCGGAACTTTACCCAGCTCTTCCTGATTGCCCTGCTGCGGAGGCAATCGGGTTAATAAGGAGTTAATCGCAGCTCACAGCCTTAGATTAGTAGTAACCAACACAAGGTCCCACGATGATCCCAGCTCTGCTCGCATGGCGATAGTACAATAACCGCCCACTGTTGTCAACAGTAAGGGAATGAATGAGCTACGGGATTAGCGATTATGTCACTCAGGTTAGTTGCAGTCACAGCTGGAGGTTCCCACAGTCCTCCACCTTTGACCGCATGTAACTTGACCTCAGGTGACTTAAAGTTACCTGTGGTCACAGGTGGAGGACCGTGGAAACCTCTAGTTGTGACCGCAACTAACCCAAGTTATGTCACCGCTGATCCCATGGCTCATTTATTCTCTGCCTGAAGCTCATAGTGGGTGGTCATTGTTCTATGGCCGCGCGCTGTACCTTCAGATAAAGCAGAGCTAGGATCGCCATGGGACCTCACATGGATTATGTCAGAAATTCAGGGGTGTTTTGGGGGGGTTAATAAAGTGGTGAAAGAGGCTGCTCTTTTATCTTTTATTGCAAATAAAGGATCTTTTCGGTGTTCGACATTTTCTTTTCACTTACAGATTAGTACTGGGGAGGTCTCCTAGATGCCTCCCATTACTAATGTAGGGCTTAACCACTTATTACCCCGATCACCACCACACCAGGGCATTCAGAAAGAGCCAGGTAAAGTGCCGGGACTGTCATATCTGATGTATGCAGCAATTCCAGACAGCTGAAGGCTATTATTTTTAGGCTGCGGGGGCCCCAATAAACACAGGTCTCCCCAGCCTGAGAATACTAGCCCCCAGCTGTCAGACTTTATCAGGGCTTGGTATCAAAATTGGGGGGGACCCAACGTTGTATTTTTAAATTATTTAAATAAATTACAAGAAAAAAAAAAAAAAAAAAAAATCGCATACAGTTCCTTTAATTTTGATACACAGCCAAAATAAGTGATGGCTGTGGGCTGCCGCCTGTAGCCGTATCCTCTATTCTGGGTATCATAAGGGGGGGGGGGGCATAAATTTGCATGAGGCTAATGACAAGCCCTGGAAGTAGAATGAGAACCCGCGGGAGCAGTGACAGCTGCGCCGGAGACTCAGTAAGGATAAAGCGCTTGCTGCCATAGACTTATATGTTGACCAGCATCCGGCCAGATACCTAGGATCAATTTTGGACCACAACCATTTTTTATTTATTTATTTTAAGTAGGTACACCCGCTCATCCTGGGTATCTGCAAGTCGACCTATCACTAATACACTGGTCAAAAATGCACAAAAAACTGACATGTTGCTTTTTTTTTCCTCCAACCAAAACTGCAAGGAAACAGAAGCAACGTGAGCACAGCCTTTCTGAGTGTAAGGCTATGTGCGCACGTTGCGTAAATTCATGCAGTTACGCTGCGCTTTGTAGCGCAGCGTAACTGCATGCGTCCTGCGTCCCCTGCACAGTCTATGGAGATTGTGCAGGGGCCGTGCGCACGTGGCGTTTAAGAGCGCAGCGCTTCGGCTACTGCCGAAGCGCTGCGCAAAAAGAAGTGACATGTCACTTCTTTCCTGCGCTTTGCCGGCAGCTCCTGCTCTGTCTATGGGAGGAGCTGCAGGCAGAGAGCATGGAATCGGCGCTCACTACGGACATTTCTGCAGCGATCTAAAGCGCACATGTGCTCTTCAGATCGCTGCAGAAATTTCTGCAGGGCTAGTACGCAACGTGCGCACATAGCCTTAATAGGCTTTGCTGGGGAAGGAAATACATGCAGTTTTAGGCAACAAACTTCACCCAAAAACGAGGTAAAAATCTCAGCGTGTGCACAGGGCCTAACTGTATTGAGTGGAAGAATACACGTAATTACTTACCGGTAATGTGTTTTTTCTGAACCCATGACGGCACCACGAGAGAGAGGGGATCCGCCCTTCAAGGACAGGAAACCTCCAGAATAAAAAGGGGCGGCACCTCTCCCCGCATCAGTTGATTACCGAGCATGACAGGACCTCCGAAACAAGGAACATCGTTAAAACATATCCCGCCACCATAACCGCCCAGTGAAGAGGAGCGAAAAAGGAAGCAAACTAGCAACCCCTAAGTGCAGGGAGGGAATGTAAGGGTGCTGTCATGGGTTCAGAAAAAACACATTACCGGTAGGTAATTACGTATTTTTCCAGCACCCATGACGGCACCACGAGAGAATTACAGAGAGGAAGACCTAGGGAGGGACAACAGTTTGCAGAACCCGTCTCCCAACCTTCTTGGATCCAGTGGATCCCTGGAGGCTCCCCGTTCAAGGACAGGAAACCAACTGATGCGGGGAGAGGTGCCGCCCCTTTTTATTCTGGAGGTTTCCTGTCCTTGAAGGGCGGATCCCCTCTCTCTCATGGTGCCGTCATGGGTGCTGGAAAAAATATGGTCTTTTTACTTTTACCGCAAAGTGAACCGTGCAAAAAGTAAATAAAAACAATAACTCAATTGCTGGTTTTTATTCATTTTGCATTGGAATAAAATGTGGGGGGGGGGGGGAAGGGACCAAAAAAAGCTGGATATTCCAAAATGATACCAAAAATATCTTCAATTCGTTAAGCAAAAAATAAGCCCACATAAACCTTTGTTCACTGAAAAATAGAGTTAGGCTATGTGCCACGTTGCATGTTCTCATGCTTTTACGCTGCGTTCTGCACCGCAACGTAAAAGCATGCATCCTGCGTCCCAAGCACAATGAAAATTGTGCAAATTCCATCTGCACGTTGCGTTTCAGAACGCAGCATTTCGGATGCTGCCAAAACGCTGCATTCTAAAAAGCAACATGTCCCTTTTGTGCGTTTTGGTTACATTGTCCACCCTCTCGCTCTGTCAGTCTCTCTGTCTCCCTGTCGGTCTATCCCTCTCCCCGATCACTAACCGATCAAAGGCGCGGCGCTGCATGGCTGTCACACTGCGGCGGCTTCTCCAGCTTTTGAAAATGCCGGCCGCTCATTATTCCATCTCATTCACTGCTTTTCCCGCCCACCGGCGCCTATGGTTGCATTTAGACGCGCCCCCATGCTGAGTGACAGTGACACTGCAACCAATCACAGCTGCCGGTAGGCGGGTCTATTAAGTGCAATAAAATAAATAATTAAAAAAAAAATGGCGTGCGGTCCCCCCCAATTTTCATACCAGTCAAGATAAAGCCACACGGCTGAAGGCTGGTATTCTCAGGATGGAGAGCCCCACGTTATGGGGAGCCCCCAGCCTAAAAATGTCAGCCAGCAGCCGCCCGGAACTGCCACATCGATTAGATGTTATAGTCCCGGGACACTACCGGGCTCATTCAGAATTGCCCTGGTGCGGTGGTAATCTGGGTAATAAGGAATTAATGGCAGCCATAGCTGCCACTAAGTCCTACGTTAATCATTGCAGGCGTCTATGAGACACCCCAAATGATTAACCTGGAAGTGAAAGTAAATAAACACATACACCTGAAAAAATCCTTTATTTGAAATAAAAAGACAAAAAAACCCCCACCCTCTTTCACCACTTTATTAAAATCCCCAAACACCCCTGCAGGTCCAGCGTAATCCTCACGAGGTCCCACGATGCATCCAGCTCTGCTACATGAAGCTGACAGGAGCGGCCATAGACCAGACCACTGTCAGCTCCACGAAGCAACTGAAGTGAGTCACACTGTCAGCGGAGACGTCACTCAAGTTACCCGCGGCCACAGGTCTTAGGTGGAGGACTCGAGCTGGCCGCGGGTAACCTGAGTGACGGCACCGCTGACAGTGCGATTCACTTCAGTCACTCAGAAGATTTGCGGTCACCGGTGAGTCCTTCACCTGTGATCACAAATCAAGCCGCGGCACACGCACAAATTTGCGCGATCACAATGAAGTTGAGTGAAGTTCATTCGAGTTCATTCTGATCGCGCGGCTCTGTCTCAAAGCCAGCCATGCTCTTTTTCACAGTGCGGTCCCACTCGGCTCTGTTGCAAGTCTATGGCGATGCAGCAGAGCAGAGTGGGACCGCACTGTCAAAAATGTGCGTTCTGGATGCTTTTCCGACTCTGTCTATGGCAGAGCAAGCATCCAGAACGCATGAATTATGCAGGAATTCTGCAGTAACAATGAGTCTCAGAACGCAGCTTTCCGGATGTGTTTTGAGACCCACATGCAGTGACTTTACACGCTGCGGAATAGAACGCAACCTGCGCACATAGCCTTACAGCTCTTAGAGATTATGGTGACCGAAAAAAACTATTAGAAAAAAAATCAATTTTTACAGTGTGATTGTAACAAAACCTAAAATATTGATATATATCTGGTATCGCTGTAATCGCACTGACAAAAAGAATAAATCCATCTTCTCACGAATTCCGCATTGTGAACCACGCAAAAATAAATGAGAATTATACTTGTATTGATGTTTATTTCTTCATTCTACCTCACAAAAATCAGAATAAGACTATAAACATTAATTCTGCGCTCTCCGCTTAACGTTCACGTCAGGGCTTCCGTATAAGTCCCAAAAAAACGCAATTCAGACAAAACCTCTGACAGAACTACTCACTGTAATGAGCCAGATGAAGACACGTTGAACTCACTCTGCTCTCCGTTACAGTGGTGTCCCATAATTTTAGGTGTCTTAAGCACACAAATGTGGACGACAAAAATTCTGTGCACGCCGAAAAATATAGCTACCACCAGAACATATCAAACTAAAGGCCGCTTTACAGGCTGTGACATCGCTAGCCGATGCTAGCGATGTCTAGCGTGATAGCAATCGCCCCCATCGTACGGCCGATATGTGGTGATCGCTGCCACAGCGAATAGTATCGCTACGGAAGCGTTACATGCACATACCTGCTCTGCGATGTTGCTGTGACCGCTGAACCGCCTCCTTTCTAAGGGGGCGGTTCGTTCGACGTCACTAAGCAGCCGCCCAATAAAAGCGGAGGGGCGGAGATGAGCGTTACGAAGATCCCGCCCACCTCCTTCCTTCCTCATTGCTGGCGGACGCAGGTAAGGCAAGGTTCCTCGTTCCTGCGGTGTCACATGTAGCGATGTGTGCTGCCGCAAGAACGACGAACTACATAGT
This sequence comes from Anomaloglossus baeobatrachus, assembly GCF_048569485.1. Lineage (NCBI taxonomy): Eukaryota > Metazoa > Chordata > Amphibia > Anura > Aromobatidae > Anomaloglossus > Anomaloglossus baeobatrachus. The sequence continues at coordinate 214,975,317 of NC_134355.1, read as the reverse complement.
TACTGCAGCAGCAACGATATTTGGGAAGAGGGAGGCATGTCACAGATTAGCGATTTTGAACATTTTTGCAACGATTCAAATTCGCTAATAGGTGTCACATGCAACGACATCGCTAAAGTGGCCGGATATGCGTCACAAATGCCATGACCCCCAACGAGATCGCTTTAGCGATCTCGTAGAGTGTAAAGCCACCTTAAGTCTAAAGTG
>NC_134355.1:214877610-214970110 GCF_048569485.1 Anomaloglossus baeobatrachus | reverse complement strand
TGACCTTTCTTGCTTTTCACTGCGCAACACCAACGCAGGTGAGGCCGTGGTGTGCAGTGATGCACAGATCTTTAAGCATCCAAGGCCAGAAGAAAGCTATGTTGTTGGCTGTGACATGCTGAGCAATTAGGTAGAAGTGTTGGAGGATGATGAGACCCAGTTGCCCTCAGGTCAGCCTGAAACCTCCATTACCGAAGATGTTGACCTTCAGGAATGTGAAGACGACCTGTTCAATGGTGAGGTGACTGATCCAACATGGACGGGTGGCATGGATTGCGAAAGAAGCAATGCAGGGGAGCATGTGCCCATAGTCGGCAAAAAAGCTGTAAGACATTGACTTCTGGCAGTGGTCGAAAACCTATCAACTGTGCACATGACACCACCAATTGTGGCATCTCAGGGTCCAAGGGTCCGTGCACCACTTGTGCCATCTCAAGAGTCAAAGGGTCCGTGGTGAGATTGTGTGGGAGTTTTTTTCCCCAAGAGTCCTTCGAACCAAATGGTTGCCATTTGTCAGTCTGTCAGACCAAGCTTAGCAGAGGCAAAAATACTTCCAGCTTTGGCACCTCTTGAATGAGAAACCATATGTTGGCCAAGCACACCACTAGGTGGTTGACAGCTCTAAGTGAAAAACACGATTTCCAGACTCAAAACTCTGCCACTTCCCCTGGCCTGCCTGCTTCCCAAACTGGTGTGTAAGAAGGTGGCGCTGATGCCTTCTTCTCCCAACCTGATGTTGGCCAAACTCAATCATCAACGACCACATCCGTTTCGGTGTCCCAGCGTTCCGTTCAGTTGTCCATACCAGAGACCTTCGAAAAGAAGCAAAAATACCCCATTACGTACCCAAGGGCAGAAACCAAAAGTGCACACATTGCACGATTGATAGACCTTGAGATGTTGCTGTATCGGCTTGTGGGAATAGAGGCTTTCCACGCCCTATTGCGCTGTTAGAACATCGGTACTCTGTGCCTAGCCGCCACTATATTGCTCGTGGTGCCGTCCCCGCGCTCCACAATCATGTGTCCGTAAACATCAAACGGGCTCTCACCAACGCCATAACAGGGAAGGTCCACTTAACCACAGACACGTGGACAAGCGGAAGTGGACAGGGACGCTACATCTCACTGACGGCACACTGCGTGAACCTGGTAGCGGCTGGTAGAGAGTCTGAGCTGGCAACATCCCATATAGTTCCCACACCCAGAATAGCGGGGCCCTCTTCAATCACAGTTTCAGTAGCCTCCTACACAGCAACTCCTCCCTCCTCCTCCTACTCATCATCTGGCTCCTGTGCATCCTCCTCAACATCCACCGGTGTCCAACCGTCGACATCATTCCGCAGCTGGGATCTCTGCAGCAGTGCCTCGGCTAAGCGGCAGCACGCTCTACTGAAGCTCATCTGTAATCCTTGTATGGCCCACATTGGAAATTTAGTAGTTCAGCACTTCCTCAAAAAATACCCTGGAATACCAGACTATACTTACCAAGGTACGACGTATTAGAGCCCATTTCCGCAAGTCATCTCCCTCTTCCACTGGCCTGGCAGTGCTGCAGCAGCGCTTACACTTGCCTCATCATAGACTAATATGTGACCTCCCTACGAGGTGGAATTCAACTTATCATATGTTTGCCATGATCCATGAGCAGCTGGAACATGCCCGTCAGATCCAGCTGCCATACATAAGTACTGCAGAGTGGGTGTGGATTGCACACAATTTTCAGGTGTTTGAGAATTTTGATTAATGTACCAACATTGTGAGCAGTGAGAATTCTGTTATCAGCATTACCATTCCACTGATTTATTGAAACGCTCTCTAGATGATGTGACTGACCAAAGTGTTCATGCACCCGATGTGTCTGTGGATTCAGACTTCACAATGGTTGCTAGTAATCCGCACAATCTCGGCCAACAAACTCAGGCCACCTTTGCTCAGCATCATGAGGATGAGGAGCATGATGAAGAACAGGAATGCTTTGAAGTTGGTAACCAAGGGATTGACAACCCAAGCTTCAGGGCTGTCCAGCATGGATGGCCTGAGGAGGAGCAGGAGGAGAGAGAATGAAGAGGGAGAATGTTTAGGGAGACAGAATTTATTCTTAGCAGTGACACACAAGGTTTCCAGTTCAGAGCCAGAGACACATGGCACAGTTCATGTCACACGCCTTTCTCATGACTGTCGGCTAGTCCACATTTTGTCAGACAACAAATACTGGTTATGTACCTTCCTTGACCCACGCTACAAAAGACAAATTCGCTTCGGTACTTGTCGAGGCAAATAAGGATTGTACTACGGAAACATTCAAGAGGGCTGTAGTGGAGCTGTTGATGAAACTATTACCCTCAGATCATGCTGGCGTCAGAGGTAGCATGTCATCGCACGCAACAGGATTACAAGAGAAGGCTACACATAGTAGGAGCAACACAGGCGGGGGACTAATGTGCCAAAACTGGTCCATTTTCCACAAGCCGTCAACTGCGAATCAGATAATGGTTGGGAGGAGGGGGGGGGCGATGACACTGAGGGAACAGTGAAGTAAGATGGTGAGGGACTATGTAGATGACCGTATCAGCGTGCTTTCAGAGTCTGCTGTTCCCTTTAACTATTGGGTTTCCAAGCTCAACACTTGGCCAGATCTCGCCTTATACGCTTTGGAAGTGCTAGCTTGCCCTGCTGCGAGTGTGTTGTCTGAGGGTGTTTTCAGCTCAGCGGGGTCAAGAATAACAGATAGTTGCACACGACTATCCACGGAAAATGCAGACAGTTTGACGATCAAAATGAACCATAGATGGATTGCCCCAGAGTATCTCAGGCCGCCTGTTAACAAAACCCAATAATAAACGTAGCCCCAAAATTTGGATTTCTTAAGTTCAAATAAGTTCCATTATTTCTCACTCAAGACTATTTTGTCTTCTATCATCTAATGACAGCGAATAACTAATCTAACTTGTTATGCTGCTGTGATGTAATTGTTTGGCCCAATCACCCAGGAAAATATTTTCAAGCCTCTGTACATTATGTACTGGCACAATCACTTGTCGAGGCTACACTGTTTAGAACAATTGGTCAGGCAGTCTCTATTTGTGATCTTCATTGATGCTGTGCTCCACAGTGTGTTACACATGGCCCCCCTGTGTAATCAGAATTTATTAAACTCCTTGGCATATTATACCCTGTTGCAAATGCTACCAATTTTTTTTTTTTTAAAAAAAAAAAAAAAGCTGTTGAGAGCTATTGGAAGTACCTTCTAATATGCTGTGCTACATGGTGTTTGAACAATTCCCCCCTGGGGAAACTGATTTTTTTTTTTTTAAATCCTCAGTGTTAGCTAGTGGAATAAAACCTGAATTACAGAGTGAAACAACTGCCACTTGCACGGTGCTGCATGCTTCACAAACTGGTGTCTAGGAAGCAGGCGATGATGCCTCCTGCTCCCAACCTGCTTTTGGTCAGATGCAATCATCCTCAACGACATCAGCTTCGATGTCCCAGCGTGGCGTTCATTTGTTCATAAAACATACATTACTGAATCATTTGAATAGAATTTGAATAGAAGGCCACTTTAGCCGGTAGTGTTGGTGGAGGAGGAGGAGGGCGAGGCCAACACCCAAATGGCCACATTGGCAATTGCACTGTTAAATGTTATGGAGTACAAATTCAACTTTCACAGTAATGATATAGGGGACGCAGAAAACTACAAGTGACTGCCATCCCCTCCTCAGGGCCCACCTGAGAGCCCTAAGAAGTCTGAGATTTGAGGACAGCCAGTGGCCCTTTCTACATTTGAATTGAGGGCTACTGGAGCTGGTGGTGCTGGTTGAGGAGGGCAAGGCCAACATCCCAACGGGCACATTGTAGCTGACCTTTTAAAGTGCTGTCAAATATGTTCCAAAAAAGGAGGTGTGAGACAGACATCAATATAATATATAAAAGTTACAGCTCTTTCTAATCGAAAAAGAAGGAAAAATGTAAAAAACGAAAACGTATGAACATATGCTGCAGTATTTTTTTGGGGAGGGCGGGGCTTGATTTGACGTTTTATTACAGTTTTTAGGCACTAGAAACTGTTTTAGCAACTTCCCCTCTTTTACTTTGGTTTGAGAGCTGTTCTGGCGACTACGTAAACACCGCTTGCTGCTCTGAGCACGTTATTCAAAGACACCAGAAATGCAGTCAGGCACCATTTACAGGCTGTGCCCATACTGTTTCAGCCTTTTCCCATCCATTTCAGCCTTTTCCTTATTCACCACAGGTCACAGTTAGGTCCGACGTAAAATTATTCTGGTTTCCCATAGACTTACATTGGGGGTCGAATATTCGCGAATACTCGAATAGTGGCAAGGTATTCGCCGGATAATCGTCATATCAAATAATAGGGTATTCGATCATCCCCATTTATTACGCAATTAAATGAATGGGGGTGCATATAAAAAAAAAAACAAAAAAAAAAAACACAAGCAAACACATATCTTCCTGCCACATATCTTCCTGTGTTTTTGGTTTAGGAATTTTGGCAGCAAATAATATATGCACATACCCCAAATGTGTTTATTCAAGTTCTGTAGTGATATGCTGTCTGATTATTTTTTTTAAATCAGGTTCATTTTTATTTAACAGCAAAATTATACAACACATAAAATAATTCCCTCCATAGAAATATCACAGAAAGGGAAAAAACCTTTAGTCAATAAGAAAAACCACACAAATAACATAATAAACAATGCACCCGCAGTCCACGTCTCATTTCAATATGGGTCTCAAAGTGCATATTATTTCCCAATATATTCTCCATAGTATAGCTTACCCAGCATCATTATGACATTATATATATACACATATACATACACGCACGCACGCACGCACATATACATGCACACACATATACATGCACACACATATACATGCACACACATATACATGCACACACATATACATGCACACACATATACATGCACACACATATACATACACACATATACATACACACACATTCCAGCAGTACGCATATCACCCTATTTGAGGAAATTTGTTAACCGGTCAGAAGGAGAAGGACCTGGTCGCTCGCACTGTCCTGCAGTAACGCCGAGGAGGGAAGGCCTGGGGTATCCAACCATGCCCCCCAGATCTTATTAGAACTTTTTCAATGCATTTCTTTTAAGGTATACTCCTCTCTCCAGTCGAAGTATAGCGTTTACTCTTTCCCTAAAATCCCCGATGACCGGAGGCGCTGGGTCCAACCAGTGGTAGGCCAACAGTTTCCTAGCCTGGTACAAGAGACGTGTAATACCGACCATTACCGGCGAACTCAAGTCCACCCCCCCTTCCAGTAGACCCAGGATACATATAATAGGTCTTGGCTGTAGACGGATATTGAAAACTTGTCTAATCAATTCTAGTACCACCCTCCAGTAATCTTCAATATTCCCACAGGACCACATCATATGCATCAGATTAGCACCCTCCTGTCCGCACCTAGGACACAGATCATCCATCCTAACTCCCATCTTATGCAATAGACTAGGTGTCCTATATACTCTATGTAACAGGAATAGCTGTGACAGTCGTTGGCCTTCAGATACAGCAAGGCTTGGATTCTGAGACAGGACCTCACCCCACTGTTCCTCTGTCATAGGGCCTAGGTCCTTCTCCCACTTTTCTCTAGCCTGCAAAGGGAATTTGTCGAGGTGTCTAGATAACATCACTGTATACAACCTAGAAATAATACCATAGGAGCGATCAGATGTCAACAATTCAGTAAGAGTGTGATTCCGCTCTATCCTAATGTCCATACGACGTGTCTGTGTCTCATAGGCATGACGGAGCTGCAGATATTGGTAAAAGGAACTGTGCGGTATCTCAAACTCAGCTTGAAGCTGGTCAAATCTTTTAAGTATATTATTCTGAAGAATCTGAGACACCTGATGCACCCCCCTGCTCACCCACATTCTCCAACCCGGGAGTCTCTGCAGCTCCGCCAGTCCACGATTATGCCATAAGGGCCAGTACTCAGTCATTCCTGATATTCCCAGCAACTGCTTCCCTCTATCCCACACCTTGTACATCAATGATAATGTTGGATATAATGTTCCTCCTCTGGGTGAGTATCCTGCGTCCAAAAAAGCCACTGGGTATCCCCATTCTGCAAGGCCCCTCACCAATTTGCCCCCAGCGTCATATGCCTCATCCTTTCCCCACCCCCTGAAGTGCTGCATCTGTGCCGCAACATAATAAACCCACGGGTTGGGGACTGCCAGACCCCCATCCTCCTTCCCTCTCTGCAGGGTCTCAAGGCGGATTCTAGACTGCTGCTTTTGCCACAAGAGTTCCCGAAACAAAGTGCTGATTTTACGGAAAAATTTCCAGTGGATCCATATTGGGGCGTTGTGGAGAAGATACAGAAGTTTGGGCATAAGTACCATTTTTAGTAGATTAGCACGGCCAATAAGGGACAGTGGGAGTCGACACCAGGCATCTATCTTGTTCCTAAACTGAGCCAGCACTGGTTCCAGATTTTGAGAGTAGTAATCACGCGGTCGGGCACTAACCACAACCCCCAGATATTTAAATTTATCCACCGTCGGAATTGGCAGCCCCAGAGTACTAAAATTAGATGGGAGTGGATCTATAGGGAGCAGGGCCGATTTCTTCCAGTTTATTAGGAGTCCCGAGCGCCTACCAAATTCTTTAATAATATTCATTGCTGGGCCCACCGATGTCCCCACCTCCCTGAGATACAGCAACAAATCGTCCGCATAGAGGGAAACCTTATGCTCCAGACCGCCTATCTCAAACCCCTTTACGCCAGCGGATGCACGAAGCATAGCCGCCAATGGTTCAATTGCCGCTGCAAATAGTAATGGAGAGAGAGGACAGCCCTGCCTCGTGCCCCTGGCCAAATTAAAAGACGAGGAGGTACAACGATTAACTCGAATCCTGGCCCTCGGAGAGGCATATAACAATTTGACCCAGCCAATAAATCTGGAGCCAAGACCCAATTTCTCCAAAACTACCCATAGGAAATTCCATTCAATACTGTCAAAGGCTTTGGCTGCATCTAATGACAGGACTGCTCTCTCCTTGTTTCTCCCCTCAGAACTTAGCTGTATCCCCAGGAATAAACGTCGCAAATTAATGGAAGTAGATTTATTGGGGATGAATCCAGTCTGATCCTCGTGGATCACTGACGTGATCACCCGGGACAATCTGTTAGCTAGAATTTTAGCGATTAATTTAATATCTAATGTAAGCAGCGAGATTGGGCGATAGGAGTCAGGCGCGGTCGGATCTTTCCCGGGTTTTAAAATCAGAACAATAATAGCCTCCCTCATGGATGCAGGGAGGGATCCCTTCTCCTCAGCATCTCTGAACACATCCAAGAGTCTTGGCAGCAGCAGATGGGTATATAATTTGTAGAATTCACCCGGGAGTCCGTCCGCACCTGGGGCCTTTTCATTTTGGATTTGACCGAGCGCCTCCTCCAGCTCCTCCAGGTCTATATCTCTATTCAGGGATTCTCTCTCACTATCTGACAGACTGGGGAGAGTGATCTCCTCCACAAAGTCCCGCAGTTCCTCATCCCCATAATGCGATTTAGAGGAGTATAATTGGGTGTAATACTGTTGCATGACCTCCACAATCCTCCCGCTGTCCCTCACCTCCTCTCCAGTGTCAAGTTTCAATTTGGTGATATAGGTCAATCCCTCCTGCGCCCTAGCAATTGTAGCCAAGAGATGTCCCACACTCTCCCCCTCCGTAAAGTACCGCTGCTTAAGGAAAAAGCGTTTGTTAGTGGCCAAGGAAGTCATATGGTCTCTCAGAGCTCTCTGCGCCCTCTCTAAGTCCCGCTTGGCATCATCTGTAGGGTTAGATATAAGACGTCGTTCTGCATCACCTAAAGTGTCCGTCAGATACTTAGTGCGCTCCCTTGTTTTCGCCTTTCGGGTGCAAATTTCCCTAATATATGTCCCACGAACATACGCCTTCATTGCGTCCCACACTATATGTTTAGATGCAGTACCGTCATTTGTCACAAAATATTCCCGTATAGTGTCAGTCAGAGTGCCCCCTATCAGTTGTATCCAAAAAGGCTTGAGCCGCCACGGTATCCCCGCCAGCCGGTCTGGGTCCCCAAGCCTTAGACGGACCTGTAGTGGGGAGTGGTCAGACACCCCCCTGGCCAGGTACGTGACTGAAGCTACACAAGGCAGCAGCTGAGCATTTCCAATGGCCAGGTCAATCCGGGACAGTGAATGATGAGAACTAGAATAGCATGAGTACTGCCGGACCTGCGGGTTTCTAATACGCCAAATATCTACATATCCCACCTCCTTCATCAGTCTGGCAAGGGATGTAGCTGCCGCCCCCACTGAGATATTCCCTGTATGTAACTTATCCCAATACGGGTGCAAGTAATTATTATAGTCTCTTACTAATAGGGTGGGGACCTCAGGGAGGGAAGCAACAAAATTGAGGATACGTTTCAATGGTTCCCCTGTGTATGGCGGCGGAATATAAATTGCAACTAGAACACAGCGCACATTATGAAGGACACAGTAAAGACATACAAATCTACCCTCCTGATCCACAGAAGATTTAAGACACTCAAACGGCACTGTCCTGTGTACCAGGACACTCACCCCCCTGGAATGTGTGGTATATACAGAGTGGTACTCATGGGCTATCCATTTTTTGTGGAGCAAGTGGAGCCGCTCCTTCACCAAGTGCGTTTCTGATAAGAATATTATGTCTGGCTTAAGCTGCTGTAGAAACAGAAAAACTGCACATCTTTTAGTGGCTTCACCCAATCCTCGCACATTCCAGGCCACTATATTAACCTCCTTCGCCATAAGGGTGAGTGCACATATGCAACGGCAGGGGGCAGCAAGCGGGGACCTCCGGACCCATCTGCAGCAGTTCCCATAGATGAGCATAGACCAAACAGGTGCATAAAACGAAAAGGTCAAACAACATAAAAACATACACAGTAAACCAGGACATTCCTCTCAAACAGAGGGAAGTGGGGCTAAACATAACCCAAAGAGCACATAACGGTTTAAATTCCTGAACAGTCATCAACTGCATAGTAACCTATCTGGGTGGCTCCTGCCAACCGTCCATAAGTGTTCCAGCTGGGAAACATAGCAAGTTCACCTCAGCAAGTCCAACAGCAAGGAATCCGCAATAATCCTCAGCGGTGATTTCTGCGCAGTCCTTTTTCATTAGTATCGAGCCATGCGGCTGCATCCTTTGGAGTGTCAAAAAACTTTGTCCCACCATCCGCCACCACTCGCAGCCTGGTAGGGTATAACATTGAGTAAGAGATCTGCAGCTGCCTCAGGCGTTTTTTGACATCAATAAATTGCGCTCTCCTCTGCTGGATTTCAGTAGAAAAATCCGGGTACAGTGAGACCTTATGGCCATCAATAGCCAGATCCTTAATCTCCCGGGCTCTGCGGAGCGCAGTGTCCCTGTCCCTGAAGTGCAGTAGCTTGAGGAGGATAGGACGAGGGGGTGCCCCTGATGGTGGGGGTCTAGTGGGGACCCTATGTGCCCGCTCAATAGTGAAGAAAGGAGAAAACAGATCCATGCCCAAAGTCTTGGGGAGCCACATTTCAAAAAAAGCTACTGGATTATTGCCTTCTGCCTTTTCTGGGACCCCAACCAGACGGAGATTGCTTCTGCGGGATCTGTTTTCTAGATCGTCCACCTTAGCCCTAAGCAATGAGATATTGTGGATTGCTCTGCCAAGGTCCCGAGTCAGAGGGGGAAGCTTATCCTCTGTGGCACTGACCCGGTCTTCCAGGGCCCCCACCCGTACATTGACCCCCTGCAACTTGTGCCTGATAGATGAAATGTCCATTTTAATTCCTCCCATCTGTATGTTCAAAGTGGCTAGCATATTGTTGCAGGTGTTTACTGCTGCAAGCACATCACTGAGGGTGGGCTCTGCTCTCCCAGGATCTGTGTTTTCATCTGCAGCTCTAAGGTTGTCCCCCTGCTCCACATTACTGGCAGCAGCCAACATACTCACAGCTCCCTGCTGCTCTTCCTCCTCCATCAGTTCTTGTCCTGGGATCTGCAGCTCCTCCACGCTGAGGTCAGACTGCTTAACAGCTTCAGGTATCTCAGGCTGATCTCGTGCAAACTTGCTGAGGCGAGCTATTGCATCAGACGCCCTGCCCCCACATGAAGCTCCAGCGTCCATGAGTGTGGCCTGTGTCCCACGCTTCTTATCAGCCCGAGTTCTGGTCATATCACTCAGGTCTTTGAAGCCCCCTCAGTCTAGGAGAGGTCACCACTCCAGGAAAGCAGTAAAACAAACTTTAACCCCAGCTGGACAGGATTATACAGGAGTTTTTTGCAGGAGCTCTCTCTGCACAGGTCTTCCTCACATGCTGCTCAGGCCACGCCCCCCCATGCTGTCTGATTATTAGTTATGGATAAATAAAGATTTTTTTTTTTATTTCTTACAAGAAACATTCTGGAATACACATTTCAAGATGAAAGCTTCGCTCATACTTTTTTTTTTATATCCTGTCATCACTAAATATTAAAAAGCCACATTTATTTGTCCAAATATACTTAAAGAGAACCTGTCCTATGAAAAAGAAAAAAAACCAAAACATTTTCTTGCAGCAATGTACTTAATCGTTAGGTTAATAGCATCCTGAAGCCATGTGGCCGCCACAATAAGACACCAGCTGCCGGGAGAAACTGAACTTTATTCCTCCTGACAGCCTCCAGCTCTCAGTCATAAGGACTCTGCTTCAGTTAGCACTTAGTACATAGTGAGTTGCGGCTGTAACTACGCTCCTGTCCTGACTGACATCCAGCTCTGCATTCTATCAGTACAGAGCCGGTTGTCAGTAAGTGTCTGGGCGTAGTTACAGCCACACCTCACTATACACAGAGTGGTGACTGAATTCACACCGGCCCACCTGTATGACAAAACCAAGAACTGGAGAAATAAAAGATAATTTGCTTCCGGCAGCTGGGGTCACCGTGTGGCAGCCTTAACCCCTTTACGACCGCCGATACGCCTTTTAACGGCGGTAAATAAGGGTACTTTTTCCGATCCGCCGCTTTTTAACGGCGGTCGGAAAAAAGGGTCTAGCGCCCCCCAGAGTCAGAAAATTTCCGGGGTCTCAGCTGCCGGGGGTAGCTGAGACCCTGGAGATCATGATTCGGGCCGGTTTTTCCGGTCCCCGCTCACCTGATGACCGGTATACACCGTATACCGATCATCAAGTTATAGTAAATGACCGCGCCGGTAGAAAATGATTTATCTCCCATCTGGCATGATCAAACATGCCAGATGGGAGATAAATCTTTTTCCCGGTTCCCTCCGGTCCCCCGGTGTCCCCAAAGTGCCCCCCCCGACCCCCAACCCCCTCCCGAAAATCCAAGATGGCCGCGCGCACCGCCGAGCACAGCAGCGCGCCGGCCGCATTTACACTGTTCCTATGGTTTCTGTCGTATGTGCCATAACACATACGACAGAAACCTGCTCCCTAGGCCCCGCCGGGTCCCCCCCTACCCCCCCCTGGTGTCCCCCGGTGTCATACATACCTGTCGGAGCGCTGATCCCCCGCGGCCCCCTCCTCTGGCTCCTTCTCTGCAGACTCCGGTCACATGAGCAGAGCGCAGCTGTCAGCTTCCTGTGTTCAGGACGCTGGCTGCTCGCACTCTGCAGCTGTGACCCAGGGAGGGTGGGTGCAGATTCTTTGCACCCACTCTCCTAAAATGGAGGGTCTGCCCTCCTAGAAAATGGGGGATACGTTCCCTGAACGTGTCCCCCATATTCTAGAAGGTCCAGAGGCGACGTGGGACATCCAAATGGATTATTGTGGATTTTTTTTTTTTCTTTTCAATAAATTGGTCAATCAGGGAATGTTTGGGGGAGTGTTTTTTCAAATAAATTTTTTTTTGTTGTCAATTTTTTTTTTATTACTGTCAATTAGTTATGTCGGGTATCTGATAGATGCCGTGACATAACTAATTGCTGGGCTTGATGCCAGGTGACATTACACACCTGGTATCAACCCCATTCATTACCCCGTTAGCCAACGCACCAGGGCGCGGGATGAGCTGGGGCGAAGCGCCAGAATTGGCGCATCTAATGGATGCGCCACTTCTGGGGCGGCTGCGGCCTGCTATTTTTAGGCTGGGAAGAGTCCAATAACCGTGGCTCTTCCCATCCTGAGAATACCAGACCCCAGCTGTCAGCTTCACCTTGGCTGGTGATCTAATTTGGGGGGACCCCACGTTTGTTTTTTTTTTTTAATTATTTATTTATAAATAATTAAAAAAAAAAAACAGCTTGGGGAGCCCTCCAAATTGATCACCAGACAAGATGAAGCTGTCAGCTGTGGTTTGCAGGCTACAGCTGTCTGCTTTACCCTAGCTGGCTATCAAAAATAGGGGGGACCCCACGTCATTTATTTTAATTCTTTTTTTTTTTTTTGGGCTAAATACAAGGCTAGGCATCCTTTAGTGTCACATGAAAGGCAGGTAAGGGGAGCTTCCTCGTTCCTGCGGCGTCACACATAGCGATGTGTGCTGCCGCAGGAGCGACGAACTACATCGTTACTGCTGCAGTAACGATAATCGAGAATGGACCCCCATGTCACCGATGAGCGATTTTGCACGTTTTTGCAACGATGCAAAATCGCTCATCGGTGTCACACGCAGCAACATCGCTAATGCGGCCGGATGTGCGTCACCAATTCCGTGACCCTAACGACTCCGCATTAGCGATGTCGCAGCGTGTAAAGCCCCCTTAACAGTGAGAAATTTTTTGATACAGCAACAGTTTTGTGAAGTACCTGTGGATTCAAAATGTTTACTATACTCCTGAATAAAATCCTTGAGGGGTCCAGTTTCCAAAATGAGGTCACTTGTGGGGGGTTTCTGATGTATAGGTGCCCAAGGGGCCCTGCTAATGGGACATGGTGCGCGCAATTTACTTCAACTTTTCCAAAATTCAAATGGTGCTCCTTCCATTCCAAGCCCTCCCATTTATCCAAACAAAGGTTTTTGGCCACATGTGTGGTATCCCTGCGCTCACAAGAAATTAGATAACAACCTGTGGGGTACACGTTTTGTTGTTGCCTCTTGAAAAAGTGAAAAATGTGTCGCTAAATCAACATTTTTGTGAAAAAAATGAAAATTTCAATATGGCAACCTAAGCTTATCAAATTCTGTGAAGTATTCGTGGATTCAAAATGCTCAATATACACCTAGATTAAAGCCTTGAGGGGTCTTATTTCCAGAATGGGGTCACTTGTGGGGGACCTCCACTGCTTAGGCACCTCAGGGGTTCTCCTAATGCAACATGGCGTCCGCTATTGATTCCAGCCAATTTTGCAGTCAAATTGCACTCCTTCTCTTCTGAGCCCTGTAGTGTGCCCAAACAGTTGATTTCCACCACATACAAGATATCAACAAACTCAGGAGAAATTGCGCAATAAATTTCATGGTGATTTTTTTCCTGTTACCCTTGTGAAAAAAAAAGCTACCTGGTTGAAGTAACAATTTTGTGGTAAAATTTTATTTTTTTATTTTCATGGCTCAACGTTATAAACTTCTGTAAAGCACCTGGGGGTTCAGGGTACTCACCAAACATCAAGATAAATTCCTTGAGGGGCCTAGTTTCCAATATGGGGTCACTTGTGGTGTTTTTTTGCGGTTTACGTACCTTAGGGGTCCTCCAAATGCGACATGGTGCCCGCAATCTTTTTCAGCCAAATTTCCTTTCCAAAATTCAAATATTGCTCCTTCCGTTCCAAGCCCTCCCATTTCTCCAAACAAAGGTTTCAGACCACAAGTGAGGTATCACCGCGCTCATAAAAAAGTGGGTAACAAACATTGGGGTCACATTTTTGGAATTACCTCTTGAAAAAGTGAAAAAATTGATGCTAAAGCAACATTTTTGAGAAAAAAATGAAAATTTTCAATGTGACAACGTAACGTTATCAAAATCTGTGAAGTACCTGTGGATCCAAAATGCTCACTATACCCCTAGATAGAAGCCTTAAGGGGTCTAGTTTCCAAAATGGTGTCACTTGTAAGGGGTTTCTGCTGTTTAGGTACCTTGGCGGACATGTAAATGCAACATGGTGCCCGCAATCTATTTCAGCCAAATTTGCTTTCCAAAATTCAAATATTGCTCCTTCTGTTCCGAGCCCTCCCATTTGTCCAAACAAAGGTTTCTGACCACATGTGGGGTATCGGCGCGTTCATAAGAAAGTGGGTAACAAGTTTTGGGGTTCATTTTGTTGTGTTATTTCTTCTAAAAGTGAACAAATTTGGGGTAGAGCAACATTTTAGGTAAAATTTTATTTTTTGCTTTTTTTCATTCCACTTTGCTTTAGTTCCTGTGAAGCACCTGAAGGGTTAATAAACTTCTTGGATGTGGTTTTGAGTACTTTGAGGCGTGCTGTTTTGAGAATGGTGTCACTTTTAGGTATTTTCTGTCACTTAGGCCTCTCAAAGTCACTTCAAATGTGATGTGGTCCCTAAAAAAATGGTTTTGTGAATTTTGTTGAAAAAATGGGAAATTGCTGATGAACTTTGACCCCTTCTAACTTCCTAACCCCAAAACATTTTGTTTCAGAAATTGCGCTAATGTAAAGTAGACATGTGGGAAATGTTATTTATTAACTGTTTTGTGTGACATAACTCTCTGGGTTAAGGGCATAAAAATTAAAAGTTTGAAAATTGCAAAATTTTCAAAATTTTCATCAAATTTCCGATTTTTTCACAAATAAAAGCAAAAAATATCGTTCTAAATTTATAACTATCATGAAGTACAATATGTCACGAAAAAACAATGTCAGAATCACCGGGATCCGTTGAAGCGTTCCAGAGTTATGACCTCATAAAGTGACACTGGTCAGAATTGCAAAAAATGGCCTGGTCATTAAGTACAAAACTGGCTTCGTCCTTAAGGGGTTAAGGTTACGAATTAATTTTAAACTCCAGAATAACACAATTTCTCCAAGGTAATAACACTTTTTTCACTTGACAGGTTTTCTTTAAAAATTACACAATCATAAAAACATGTTACAACCATCATCTATCTCATTACCAGAGTCTGGTCGACCATCAGAACTTCTAAACTCTTGCATTCTCTTTTCTAATTTCTGCTGTCTCCTCCTTTTCATCACCACTTCTGGATTGGATATGGTGCGTGTAAAACTGGTTTCTGGCATATCTTTATAAACTTCAGCAGCAAAGCGGGAGTTCACACTAAAATAATGAATAGAGTCAAAGCATTTTGTATCAGCAGTTATGGATAATTTTACATGTACTTAAAGGCACAAATACAAAACTAGATGCCATTCAGTTGCATGCAGCTTTCATGTGCCTAATATGTGGCCCCAAAGGAGGATAAATTCTGGTACACGGCAACAGTTGAAACTAGAAGTTTACATACTGTCTAAAAACACAAGTGTGTGTTTTTCTCACTATCTGACATGAAATCAGAATAAACCTTTCCCGTTTTAGGTCAATTAGCAAGCAAAAGGAACCAAAATTATTTCTATTTGCCAAATGCCAGAATAATGAGCGGGCGCGACAGACAGAGAGCGGGCGCGACAGACAGAGAGCGGGCGCGACAGACAGAGAGCGGGCGCGACAGACAGAGAGCGGGCGCGACAGACAGAGAGCGGGCGCGACAGACAGAGAGCGGGCGCGACAGACAGAGAGCGGGCGCGACAGACAGAGAGCGGGCGCGACAGACAGAGCGGGCGAGAGAGAGAGAGAGAGCGGGCGAGAGAGAGAGAGCGCGCGGGCGAGAGAGAGAGAGCGCGGGCGAGAGAGAGAGCGCGGGCGAGAGAGAGAGAGAGAGCGAGCGCGGGCGAGAGAGAGAGAGAGCGCGGGCGAGAGAGAGAGAGAGCGCGGGCGAGAGAGAGAGCGCGGGCGAGAGAGAGAGAGAGAGAGAGCGCGGGCGAGAGAGAGAGAGAGCGCGGGCGAGAGAGAGAGCGCGGGCGAGAGAGAGAGAGAGAGAGCGCGGGCGAGAGAGAGAGAGAGAGAGAGAGAGCGCGGGCGAGAGAGAGAGAGAGAGAGAGCGCGGGCGAGAGAGAGAGAGAGAGAGCGCGGGCGAGAGAGAGAGAGAGAGAGAGCGCGGGCGAGAGAGAGAGAGCGCGGGCGAGAGAGAGAGAGAGAGCGCGGGCGAGAGAGAGAGAGCGCGGGCGAGAGAGAGAGAGAGAGAGAGAGAGCGCGGGCGAGAGAGAGAGAGCGCGGGCGAGAGAGAGAGAGAGAGCGCGGGCGAGAGAGAGAGAGCGCGGGCGAGAGAGAGAGAGAGAGAGAGAGAGCGCGGGCGAGAGAGAGAGAGAGAGAGAGAGAGCGCGGGCGAGAGAGAGAGAGCGCGGGCGAGAGAGAGAGAGAGCGCGGGCGAGAGAGAGAGAGCGCGCGGGCGAGAGAGAGAGCGCGCGGGCGAGAGAGAGCGCGCGGGCGAGAGAGAGAGCGCGCGGGCGAGAGAGAGAGCGCGCGGGCGAGAGAGAGAGCGCGCGGGCGAGAGAGAGAGAGCGGGCGAGAGAGAGAGAGCGGGCGAGAGAGAGAGCGCGGGCGAGAGAGAGAGAGCGCGCGGGCGAGAGAGAGAGAGCGCGCGGGCGAGAGAGAGAGAGAGCGCGGGCGAGAGAGAGAGAGAGCGCGGGCGAGAGAGAGAGAGAGCGCGGGCGAGAGAGAGAGAGAGCGCGGGCGAGAGAGAGAGAGAGCGCGGGCGAGAGAGAGAGAGAGCGCGGGCGAGAGAGAGAGAGAGCGCGGGCGAGAGAGAGAGAGAGCGCGGGCGAGAGAGAGAGAGAGCGCGGGCGAGAGAGAGAGAGAGCGCGGGCGAGAGAGAGAGAGAGCGCGGGCGAGAGAGAGAGAGAGCGCGGGCGAGAGAGAGAGAGAGCGCGGGCGAGAGAGAGAGAGAGCGCGGGCGAGAGAGAGAGAGAGCGCGGGCGAGAGAGAGAGAGAGCGCGGGCGAGAGAGAGAGAGCGCGCGGGCGAGAGAGAGAGAGCGCGCGGGCGAGAGAGAGAGCGCGCGGGCGAGAGAGAGAGAGCGGGCGAGAGAGAGAGAGCGGGCGAGAGAGAGAGCGCGCGGGCGAGAGAGAGAGAGCGCGGGCGAGAGAGAGAGAGCGCGCGGGCGAGAGAGAGAGAGAGCGCGGGCGAGAGAGAGAGAGAGCGCGGGCGAGAGAGAGAGAGAGCGCGGGCGAGAGAGAGAGAGAGCGCGGGCGAGAGAGAGAGAGAGAGAGAGAGCGCGGGCGAGAGAGAGAGAGAGAGAGAGCGCGGACGAGAGAGAGAGAGAGCGCGGGCGAGAGAGAGAGAGAGCGCGGGCGAGAGAGAGAGAGAGCGCGGGCGAGAGAGAGAGAGAGCGCGGGCGAGAGAGAGAGAGAGAGCGCGGGCGAGAGAGAGAGAGAGAGCGCGGGCGAGAGAGAGAGAGAGAGCGCGGGCGAGAGAGAGAGAGAGAGAGCGCGGGCGAGAGAGAGAGAGAGAGAGAGCGCGGGCGAGAGAGAGAGAGAGAGAGAGAGAGCGCGGGCGAGAGAGAGAGAGCGCGGGCGAGAGAGAGAGCGCGCGGGCGAGAGAGAGAGAGCGCGCGGGCGAGAGAGAGAGCGCGCGGGCGAGAGAGAGAGCGCGCGGGCGAGAGAGAGAGCGCGCGGGCGAGAGAGAGAGCGCGCGGGCGAGAGAGAGAGCGCGCGGGCGAGAGAGAGAGAGCGCGCGGGCGAGAGAGAGAGAGCGCGCGCGAGAGAGAGAGAGCGCGCGGGCGAGAGAGAGAGCGCGCGGGCGAGAGAGAGAGAGCGCGGGGCGAGAGAGAGAGAGCGCGGGCGAGAGAGAGAGAGCGCGGGCGAGAGAGAGAGCGCGCGGGCGAGAGAGAGAGCGCGCGGGCGAGAGAGAGAGAGCGCGCGGGCGAGAGAGAGAGAGCGCGCGGGCGAGAGAGAGAGAGCGCGCGGGCGAGAGAGAGAGAGCGCGCGGGCGAGAGAGAGAGAGAGCGCGGGCGAGAGAGAGAGAGAGCGCGGGCGAGAGAGAGAGAGAGCGCGGGCGAGAGAGAGAGAGAGCGCGGGCGAGAGAGAGAGAGAGCGCGGGCGAGAGAGAGAGAGAGCGCGGGCGAGAGAGAGAGAGAGAGCGCGGGCGAGAGAGAGAGAGAGAGCGCGGGCGAGAGAGAGAGAGAGAGAGCGCGGGCGAGAGAGAGAGAGAGAGCGCGGGCGAGAGAGAGAGAGAGAGCGCGGGCGAGAGAGAGAGAGAGAGCGCGGGGCGAGAGAGAGAGAGAGAGCGCGGGCGAGAGAGAGAGAGAGAGCGCGGGCGAGAGAGAGAGAGAGAGCGCGGGCGAGAGAGAGAGAGAGAGCGCGGGCGAGAGAGAGAGAGAGAGCGCGGGCGAGAGAGAGAGAGAGAGCGCGGGCGAGAGAGAGAGAGAGAGAGCGCGCGGGCGAGAGAGAGAGAGAGAGCGCGGGCGAGAGAGAGAGAGAGAGCGCGGGCGAGAGAGAGAGAGAGAGCGCGGGCGAGAGAGAGAGAGAGAGCGCGGGCGAGAGAGAGAGAGAGAGCGCGGGCGAGAGAGAGAGAGAGAGCGCGGGCGAGAGAGAGAGAGAGAGCGCGGGCGAGAGAGAGAGAGAGAGCGCGGGCGAGAGAGAGAGAGAGAGCGCGGGCGAGAGAGAGAGAGAGCGCGGGCGAGAGAGAGAGAGAGCGCGGGCGAGAGAGAGAGAGAGCGCGGGCGAGAGAGAGAGAGAGCGCGGGCGAGAGAGAGAGAGAGCGCGGGCGAGAGAGAGAGAGAGCGCGGGCGAGAGAGAGAGAGAGCGCGGGCGAGAGAGAGAGAGAGCGCGGGCGAGAGAGAGAGAGAGCGCGGGCGAGAGAGAGAGAGAGAGCGCGGGCGAGAGAGAGAGAGCGCGGGCGAGAGAGAGAGAGCGCGGGCGAGAGAGAGAGAGCGCGGGCGAGAGAGAGAGAGCGCGGGCGAGAGAGAGAGAGCGCGGGCGAGAGAGAGAGAGCGCGGGCGAGAGAGAGAGAGCGCGGGCGAGAGAGAGAGCGCGGGCGAGAGAGAGAGCGCGGGCGAGAGAGAGAGCGCGGGCGAGAGAGAGAGCGCGGGCGAGAGAGAGAGCGCGGGCGAGAGAGAGCTGTGTATGTGCTGTGTATTCTACAGAGGACCTTTGAGGCAGATTATTTAACAGCACGTTGTTACAGGAGAGTCTTACAAATACAGGCAGCCTGTGTGAACTGATTTGAAGGTCATCCGTGACCGAAAAGTTATTTGTTTGATTGTCACACAAAATATCACACCTGTTAAAATAAAAAATTCTTTCACTTCATCTACAAACCTCGAGTGCAGGAATCTCTTCTTAACCGATTACGGGGTTGGACCCTATCAGAGCACCAAATATAAGGACGGGAGTGTCTAATTTCCACAATACTAATTCTTCCTGGCAGAGTGGCCTTTCAGCCTATGTACATACAGTACTTATTTCACTGTGGATAATGACACAATCTTAACAGCTTCTGTAAGCATCTTCACTAGGTCTTTTGCTTTTGTTCTTGGGGTCGATATGCACATGCCTAACTAAAGCACATTCATCTTGCGTATACAGAACATGTCTCCTTCCTGAACCGTATGATGGCTGTTCATTCCCATCTTGTTTGTACTTGCGCATAATTGTTTGTACAGATGAACGAGGCACCTTCAGGAAATTGCACCCAAGGATGAACCAGACTTGTGCAATTTCACAATTCTCTTTCTGAGATCTTGGCTGATTTCTTTTGACTTTCCCATGATGCTACACAAAGGAGCAGTGTGTTTCAGGTGTGCATTAAAATACATCCACATGTGTCTCTAACTCAGATGATGCCAATGAACATATCAGAAGCTTCCAAACACATATATGATGATATATGGGCTGTCTCATATTGTTTAAAGGCATAGTACTCCAAGTGTATGCAAGGCTGGAAACACATCTATGCGAGTAAAATCGGTCCGACTGGGCTGAAAAAAAACTCGGCTGATTTTACTTCACGTTAGGTGCGAGTGCAACGCAAGTGCGATGCTACTTCTGAATAAATTAATGATTTGGCTAGCGTGTGTAACGCGTGTGTGTTCCTTTTTTTTTTTTTTAACTCAGCAGCTGTCATCTGCCATTGAGAGCTGAATAGCCGCTGACAGCAGACACAGACAGAGCTGCACAATCAGAATGAAGTCGGATGAACATCACCAGACTTCATTGTCATCCTGCGGCTCTGTCTGTGTGGCATACCCTGATTTCGGTCACCGGTGAATATCTCACCGGTGACCGTAAGTCCCCTGAGTTACCACAGTGAGCCGCGCTATCAGCGGTGCCATTACTGAGGTTACCCGCGGCCACAGCAGAAGTCCTCCCGCTGAGAGCAGTGGCCGCGGGTGACCTGAGTGACAGCTCCGCTGATAGCGCGACTCACTTCAGTCGCTGCGGGGAGCTCACAGAGAGCGGTCATGCTCTGTGACCGCTCTCTGTCAGCTTCTGATGTAGCAGAGCTGACAGCGTCGAGGGACCTCCGTGCATTACGTCGGACAAGGATGGGTTTTTTTGCGTACTTCATAAAGTGGTGAACGAGGGTCTTTGTTATTGTTTATTATTTCAAATAAAGGATTTTTGCACTGTGTGTTTACTAACTTTAAATTTACAGGTTGTAAATTTAAATTGGGGGTGTCTCATAGACGCCTGCAATGATTAATCTAGGATTTAGTGGCAGCTATGGGCTGCCATTAACTCATTATTACCCCGATTGCCAACACACCAGGGCAAAGTTGGGAAGAGCCGGGTACAGTCCCAGAACTGTCGCATGTAATGTATGCGGCAATTCTGGGCGGCTGCTGGCTGATATTGTTAGGCTGGGGGGCTCCCCATAATGTGGAGCTCCCCATCCTGAGAATACCAGCCTTCAGCCGTATGGCTTTATCTGGCTGGTATTAAAATTGGGGGGGACCGCACGCAGTTTTTTTTAATTTATTTATTTTACTGCACAGCATAGACACGCCCACCGGCGGCTGTGATTGGTTGCAGCGAGACAGCTGTCACTCAGTGTGGGGGCGTGTCTGACTGCAACCAATCATAGGTGCTGGTGGGCGGGTAAAGCAGGGAAAAAGATTGTTTAATGAGCGGCCGGCTTTTTTAAAAGAGAAGCCGCCAGAGCAGTGTGAACGCCGTGCAGCGCCGCGCTGGTGATCGGGGATCGGTGAGTATGAGAGAGGGGGGGAGAGGGATAGACCGACATGGACAGAGAGAGAGAGACCGGCAGAGAGAGAATAGAGACCGAGAGGGAGAGACCGACTGACAGAGAATAGTGATTGACAGACATTGTGAGACCTCACTCGTTTCCAGTGTTTTAGGAAACATGCGAGAAATGTATTTAAAAAATCAGATGTCACTAGGATGGTGTGAGTGCCGTCCCGTGACATCCGATTTTTTACACGCTCCCATAGACTTGCATTGGGGAGACTCGCAGTAGAAACTCGCAAAAAAGCAGCATGCTGTGATTTTTTTCTCAGTCCGATTTGGACTGAGAGAAAAAAAAACGCAAATGCGAGTTGAATCATTCACTAACATGTGTCCGATTCCAATGCGAGATTTTCTCGCATTGCTCTACTGCGAGAAACTCGCAAGTGAGAAGCAGCCCTAAACTTTTGACTTTGCAGAAAGAAAGAAATATGATTAAAACAAAACACTCATTATTATGGCATTTGAAAAATATAATTTTGGTAATCCTAATTTACCTAAAACAGGAAAGGTTTATTCTGATTTCGTGTCAGATCGTGAGGAAAAACATGCATATGTATCTTTTTAGAACGTGTATGTAAACGTCTGGTTTCAACTGTATCTTTGATACAATAATTACTGTTAATAATGTCGATCGCTCTGCTCGATAATGATGCTGCAGACTCAGGAATGGAGCCTATCCTTTCTGCAACAGATGTCAACTCCCAACATACAGAAATAATTTTTTATATAAAAATATAAGCTTTATTTGGATATGTTAAAAAAGAGGTTCTTTGACTAGAACAATTATAACACCAACACCGACATATATGGTTTACAATAACACATAAACGATGACAATAGGTAGTGGATGTGGTACAAACCACCAGTAGCTCTAGCACATATAGCTTTAGCAGATTAATTTAGTGAAGATAAGCCATAGATATGAGGAAAAAACTATCCCTCAATATTCTGTCACCTGCCTAGCAATGGAGCACACCCTTATTTTTTCGGTGTCCCCATTTCTCGGCGGCTAACCCTAGAAACTATCCCTACACTCCTGAGGCATACATACATATATTAGCAGGTTTTATCCAAAAGCTATTAGTATTCAAGAGCAATAACAATAAACCTCTAACTCAACAACAGGTTCATACGTCTCAGGAAGAGTACTATTGATTCAAAAGGATAGGGCCATTTCACTTATCTCCAAATCTGTCTCCTAGGTGCATAGAGACCATCCGACAGATCTTTCATTCAGCAGAGTCCATGTGATATCATTTCATCTTTATAGGATCTCGTCAATTCTTGCCCATCATATTCTTTATATTAAGTCCTTATGATTTTATTTCATCTTTTCAGGAACTCATAATGTCTCATCTCGACGCGTTTCACTCCATACATAATACAAGACGGAGTTCATCAGGAGATTTTTCCATTTTTTCACAAAAGCATAATAGCCTATTATGACAAGATCAATAACAAAGTCAGAAGAAAAATTCATAAGCTATTTGGTCCATAAGCTTAACAATATATAACATACAGGAAACTAATCCCCAGCAGGATAACCCCCATTTTCATAAACATCAGCAAATCAAAACATATAGCAAAGCCCAGTATAGAGATAGACCATTTACCTTGGATGTTAAAGCCTCCAGGATCAGAGCGGTGTGACACACCATTGCCCATGCACTGGGGTTTAAATAGTGAAAAACCCTCCCTTTTTTGTGCACATGACCTATTCCTGGTCACTCTATTGGCCAAAGATCTCTATACTCAGGGCTATCAATAGAGCCGATATAACTATTTATTAACTCGATTACATTTATAAGAGTCCTACATATAGACACAGACTCCCAATGGAGCTTTATATCAAATTTAGCAAAGTCAAAATGAAATCGCTATGTTAAACAGCGCCTACACATTAGCCACTGCCGAACCCGGAAGTCCTCGGTGGAACGCACCATGCGTACCACCTACTGCGCATGCGCTAAAGCAAAAGAGTTACTGCGCACGCGCCCAGTTTTCTCATAGCGCTGTTAATCCGCCGTTTCTATTTATATCGGATTTATGAAAAACAGGCAACCACTAATGATAGGGCTGTCTAGTATTATATCCGGGAAAGATAATAAGAAGCAGTGATTACTTCATTTGCTCTTTTTTTCAATTCATTTAGATATGGTATATATCCATAGCCGCTGCACTACCAATAAACCACCACTAGAGGTCATCCGTGTACACATTCAATTTTTTATAAATAATGCATTCACTTAGCAATGTTTATCAAATAATAGATCATTATTTTTTGTTCTGATTTCACATACTTGCATACAGTTTTTTAAGTGTCTATTTCCATCTAGACTCTTGGGGGCTACCCACTAGAAAATAGCTTCCAAAAAATATTTTATCACTTAAACTTTTAATAAAAAACATCAATTTTTTTATATATATTATTATTATTATGGGGTAACCTATTCTGGTCAGTAACATCCCAGACAGAAATACTTTCACAAAATCGCCGTCCTAGCCTATATACTGTAGACAAATAACCCCTCCTCCATACACCACTGCAACTACAAGAAACAATTAAAAACCAGTTGCTCGTTCAGACCCTCAGGGTTAATGGATCTGAACCGGTAAATCCATTTACACTCCTTCTGGAGTAAGACTCTATTCCA
Source organism: Anomaloglossus baeobatrachus (assembly GCF_048569485.1). Classification (NCBI taxonomy): domain Eukaryota; kingdom Metazoa; phylum Chordata; class Amphibia; order Anura; family Aromobatidae; genus Anomaloglossus; species Anomaloglossus baeobatrachus. The sequence continues at coordinate 214,946,240 of NC_134355.1, read as the reverse complement.
ATCTCCTTTCCTCGGTGAGGGGGACACTTGTTCAATTGCAGTAAACTCAATACTTCCTGAGTTCAGATCCATTAACCCTGAGGGTCTGAACGAGCAACTGTTTTTTAATTGATTCTTGTAGTTGCAGTGGTGTATGGAGGAGGGGGTTATTTGTCTACGGTATATAGGCTAGGACGGCGATTTTGTGAAAGTATTTCTGCCTGGGATGTTACTGACCAGAATAGGTTACCCCATAATAATAATAATATATATATATATATATATATAAAAAAAAAATTGATGTTTTTTATTAAAAGTTTAAGTGATAAAATATTTTTTGGAAGCTATTTTCTAGTGGGTAGCCCCCAAGAGTCTAGATGGAAATAGACACTTAAAAAACTGTATGCAAGTATGTGAAATCAGAACAAAAAATAATGATCTATTATTTGATAAACATTGCTAAGTGAATGCATTATTTATAAAAAATTGAATGTGTACACGGATGACCTCTAGTGGTGGTTTATTGGTAGTGCAGCGGCTATGGATATATACCATATCTAAATGAATTGAAAAAAAAGAGCAAATGAAGTAATCACTGCTTCTTATTATCTTTCCCGGATATAATACTAGACAGCCCTATCATTAGTGGTTGCCTGTTTTTCATAAATCCGATATAAATAGAAACGGCGGATTAACAGCGCTATGAGAAAACTGGGCGCGTGCGCAGTAACTCTTTTGCTTTAGCGCATGCGCAGTAGGTGGAACGCATGGTGCGTTCCACCGAGGACTTCCGGGTTCGGCAGTGGCTAATGTGTAGGCGCGGTTTAACATAGCGATTTCATTTTGACTTTGCTAAATTTGATATAAAGCTCCATTGGGAGTCTGTGTCTGTATGTAGGACTCTTATAAATGTAATGATCGAGTTAATAAATAGTTATATCGGCTCTATTGATAGCCCTGAGTATAGAGATCTTTGGCCAATAGAGTGACCAGGAATAGGTCATGTGCACAAAAAAGGGAGGGTTTTTCACTATTTAAACCCCAGTGCATGGGCAATGGTGTGTCACACCGCTCTGATCCTGGAGGCTTTAACATCCAAGGTAAATGGTCTACCTCTATACTGGGCTTTGCTATATGTTTTGATTTGCTGATGTTTATGAAAATGGGGGTTATCCTGCTGGGGATTAGTTTCCTGTATGTTATATATTGTTAAGCTTATGGACCAAATAGCTTATGAATTTTTCTTCTGACTTTGTTATTGATCTTGTCATAATAGGCTATTATGCTTTTGTGAAAAAATGGAAAAATCTCCTGATGAACTCCGTCTTGTATTATGTATGGAGTGAAACGCGTCGAGATGAGACATGATGAGTTCCTGAAAAGATGAAATAAAATCATAAGGACTCAATATAAAGAATATGATGGGCAAGAATTGACGAGATCCTATAAAGATGAAATGATATCACATGGACTCTGCTGAATGAAAGATCTGTCGGATGGTCTCTATGCACCTAGGAGACAGATTTGGAGATAAGTGAAATGGCCCTATCCTTTTGAATCAATAGTACTCTTCCTGAGACGTATGAACCTGTTGTTGAGTTAGAGGTTTATTGTTATTGCTCTTGAATACTAATAGCTTTTGGATAAAACCTGCTAATATATGTATGTATGCCTCAGGAGTGTAGGGATAGTTTCTAGGGTAAAGGTCCAGTCACACTAAGCAACTTACCAGCGATCCCAACAACGATAGGGATCGCTGGTAAGTTGCTAGGAGGTTGCTGGTGAGCTGTCACACTGCGACGCTCCAGCGATCCCACCAGCAACCTGACCTGGCAGGGATCGCTGGAGCGTGGCTACACGAGTTGCTGGTGAGCTCACCAGCAACCAGTGACCAGCCCCCAGTCTCCTAGTTACAGCACACATCAGGTTAATTAACCCGATGTGTGCTGCAGCTAAATGTGCACAGAGCAGGGAGCAGCGCACAATGCTTAGCGCTGGCTCCTTGCTCTCCTAGTTACAGCACACATCGGGTTAATTACCTGATGTGTGCTGCAGCTAAATGTGCACAGAGCAGGAGCCGGCACTGACAGTGAGAGCGGAGGAGGCTGGTATCAAAGGTAAACATCGGGTAACCAAGGACAGGGCTTCTTGGTTACCCGATGTTTACATTGGTTACCAGCCTCAGCAGAAGCTGGCTCCCTGCTCACTGCACATTAGTTGTTGCTGTCTCGCTGTCACACACAGCGATCTGTGCTTCACAGCAGGACAGCAACAACTAAAAAATGGCCCAGGACATTCAGCAACAACCAACGACCTCACAGCAGGGGCCAGGTTGTTGCTGGATGTCACACACAGCAACATCGCTAGCAACGTCACAAAAGTTGTTAGTTAGCAGCAATGTTGCTAGCGATGTTGCTTAGTGTGACGGGGCCTTTAGCCGCCGAGGAATGGGGGCACCGAAAAAATAAGGGTGTGCTCCATTGCTAGGCAGGTGACAGAATATTGAGGGATAGTTTTTTCCTCATATCTATGGCTTATCTTCACTAAATTAATCTGCTAAAGCTATATGTGCTAGAGCTACTGGTGGTTTGTACCACATCCACTACCTATTGTCATTGTTTATGTGTTATTGTAAACCATATATGTCGGTGTTGGTGTTATAATTGTTCTAGTCAAAGAACCTCTTTTTTAACATATCCAAATAAAGCTTATATTTTTATATAAAAAATTATTTCTGTATTTAAAGCAAGTAGGTAAATTTCTGACATAAAACTGATTTGAGATACCTCCAAATTATTAATTCCTGAGATTTTTAACTCCCAACATACAGCAATCTTGTGCAACAGCCTTAATCAGTCCCCAGGACTGTCAACTGTACACCGCACAATCAAATTCACTTTCCCTACACTGCGATCAAACTACCAAGCCACCTTAGGCTACGTACTGAAGAACCAAAGTGTCAGCGTTCAGGATCCAGTGTTTTTTCTCTTCCAGAGACACTAGCATCCTGGGTGGGAGAATGCACTGACTGCACTGCATGTAGTATAATTTCACTGTGTTCTCCAGCTCACGACACTAGTGCCTCTACAAGAATAAATTGACATGATGCGACTCGGAAACCCGTGTTGCATGTTAGTTTACATAGCACCAAAAATGAAGCCAAGTGGTCATGGGATTTCTATAAATCCCATTCACTGTGCTTGTACTTTACAGCACAGGATTTTAAATGCTGCCAAAACACTGTATCCAAAACACTGCTATCACTTATCATGGGAACAAACCCTTAACCAGACACTGATAAGGCGATTACAGAAGGCATCCAGCTCACAGAAGTCTCATATGGAGATTAAAATAATTAATATGTCATGAATATTAGCAACCATTAAAGGAGTAGTCCGACAAACTCCAAAAAAAACTTAAGCTAATCTGTGCTGTATTGTCCTATAAAACATGCCTACATTTTTTTTGGTTTGGTTGTTTTCTAACTTTTGTTCCTCTTGAATTATCTCTTTATTCTCTGCAGCCACTTTAACTGCAGCTCAAGCAAACTTGACATCTTCCTGTGCAGAACCTCACAGTCAGAGCTGGCACTGCCTGGCCTCACTGTCCAGCCCCTCCCTCTGCACACTCATTCCCTGTCAGTATTTTGCCCCAGCACCTGACAGATAGATGAATACTATATAATAAAGACTATATATAGCCCCCAATGTGAGTCTATAGGAGATATATATATATATATACACACATACATACATACATACATACATACATACATACATACATACATACATACACACACACACACACACACACACACACACACACACACACACACACACACACCTAGAATTATATAATATATATAATCCCCCTCATGCACTTTGTCTCTTCTGCACCCCCTGCAACCCCTCCCCCAGCTCTCACCCATGCACTGTCTTCTCTCCCCCTGCACTCTTCTCTGCCGCCCCCTCTGTCTCTCACCCGTGCCCTTTCTTCTTTGCCGCCCCCCTCCCCCACGCTCTGCATCTCACCCGTGCACTCTGTTCTCTCCCCCTGTACTCTGTTCTGTCCCCCCCCCCTCTCTCACCCATGCTTTATCTTCTCCTCCGTGCTGTGATGAGTGCAGCCTGCTTACAGCTAGGTGATGCAGAGCTCAGTGCGGTTGTTCGCTGGTGTCAGGTGACGTCCCTGCTCTCTGCCCCTGGCTGTATTCAAAAGCCAGGAGCGCCTGAGGCTGCATTTATCACAGTGAGGAGAGAGACAGCGCACGGGGGAGGGGGGACACAGTTACCTGTGCCCCATACATCACAATGAGCTGTGGCAAACAGCGCTGACTGTGTCCTAGACAGAGAGGGCCACCCTGTTTTTCCAGGCCCGGGGCACATACAGGGCATAGATAACAGCGCACAGGGAGCGGGGGAGAGTACGGGGTGTGGGGAGGGGAAGGGGAAGGATGAGAGGGGCGGGGGCTCATCGCACAGCACCTGGTTGGCTGCAGGGCAGCAACATGACGTCAGCTGTGATGTATATCAACAAAGTCCAACCCCTGTTGACGTATCATCACAGGAAGCAGCAAAATCATGGCAGGAGCAGTCACATGACCGCTCTGAGCTGGGGAGAGGAGCTGACAGCAGGGCAGGTAGGTAGTTGCCATCTACTTACCTGCCTCTATGTAGCCCAATAGTGAAATAAAAAAATAAGTAAAATAGTTTCTAACCCTCAGTTTTGTACTGAAGCATCCAATTAGTGTGTTCTAAGGGAATTGTGAAAGGAGTGGGAGCAGGGTCAGCTGCAACCGCCTAATGTGAACGCTGTGTATATCATCAGCCTCTGATAAGGAGCCTGCTGAAAACTTATCCTAAAAGAACAGGAAGTGTAGGATGATGAAATGCAAAAAAGAAATAACGTAATATAAAAACGATTTAAAAATAGGTTATTTTCTGACAACACACCCCCTTTACGTTCTCCCAAAGTATAGACAAATGAGTGTCATGTTAGCATCAGGGGAGTGAGCGCAAGCATGACTTTAAAAAATATAATTTGTATACATACAGTATATACACACACTCAAAGTATTAGAAGGATATCCAGCAATCACGTACCGGTCGAGATAAAAAAATCAATTTCTTTTATTTAATCCATTTAAAAAATATATTCAAAGAAGAATTAAATCAATTTTTAAAAAAATCTAGTATAGGAAATGTAGCTGGGACATGTTTTGGACACGGTGTCCTTATTCACTCTCAATTCACAATGAGTAAGATTGGGTGCGCTGGATATATTTTTCATACATATATATGTATGAAACACTGTATACTGTACACTGTATATTTCAGACTTTTGGACACATCTTACTATAAGTTACACAACAGGTTTAGACAGCAGAAATTAGGAAAAACCTTTCCTGCTAATTACATTTTTCCTAGCGGTGTAAAGAAGTGGAGGGCTCAATGTCAACAATTTTCATGCTTTTGGGTAAAATAGGGCGGTAAATGATCTTATTGCTCTGTGTGCAAAATTATATAATATGTCTGTGTGTATGTACATGCGTGACACTAAAAAAAATTAAATCCCCTGGAAGACTCCTTACGAGGAATAGGGGTGTTCACTTCCTGATCGCAGACTCAAAGCTGATGTGCACTGCATTAACCAGAACGGGGACTAGCCGTTTCATTCAAGTAAGTGAGGTGTGAGAGCATTTATCAAGTCTCTGCCTCCCTAGGTTGTTTCTCATCCAAGCACCAGCCTCTTTAGCTTGCCTGATAGTTTGTCTGCTTTCCTTGCCTGGCACTTGAAATGGCTAGTGTTGTGCAGGGAAATAACCAAGGAAGGCAGAGTCTCGTTAAGTACTCTAAGAATGTGATTAATGCCACATTTGCATATGAATAAAAAAAAGCTAATTTCTCAAGAAGAACCCTTCAAAATTGATACTCACAAGTCATCCTTTAGCTGCTGACCATCATGGCTTTCTGTGGCTAACTTTATTGCTTCTTTTTCACGTCTCTTTTTTTCTCTCTTTTCTTTCTTAGATAGAGTTCTCTTGAAATTCTGTATTACGCCTTCCTTTTCTTGCTTTTCAGGCCCATTGCTCTGAGCCTTCTAAAGTTAAAGACAGAAATACAACAACTGTCATCTGAAAAGACAGTGCGTTCAGAAAAGAAAAAAGGGAGTAACAAAATAAAAAAGGTACCTTTGGAGGTATAATATTTTCATTCTTGAGCACAAATCTTCCTTCCCGGTCATCCTTATTCCAGTTAAGCTGAACCACCAAAGGCTTCTCATCAACATCAAGTCTTCTTTCTTCTTCAAAACATTAAGCAGCAAATTAAAAATATTTACTGTACAGCCACCCCAAAAAAGCACAAACCCCTCCTAGGCACTTCATACAATATAAAAACAGCACCCCTAAACAAAAAAAAAAAAAACAAACAAACAGTCAATGGGCTTAAGGTTGCTTTAAATCTAACAGCCTCAGGAACTTTCCTGGCCAATGACAGAGCTGACAGTTGCAATATAATGACTGAAGACCAGAACAATGTTTACTATGCTCATTTATACAATAAAAAGAAGTAAACCCTTAGACTCTACACAAACTCCTATGGTAAATAGGAATCTATGGAGGAGTTGCACATATGCCCAATTCATATGGTAAAAAAATAAGTTTGAAGTCTAAAAATACAGTCATTGGAGTCTAATCTGACCGCCTAAATAAGACTGCGAGTATAGAACAGAATATATGTTGTAGAACACTTACAACGAATAACTACTTTATTAGAGACAACAAGGTAGTGGCATATCCAACACAGAGAAATTCATCATGTCAATAGATTACACTAGGTGTTTAAATCATTCTACAGAAATATCGGCCCATCCAGCATCTAATAGTTAAAGGGATCCTGTCACCAGATTTGGGGCCTATAAGCTGCGGCCACCACCAGTTGGCTCTTAAATACAGCATTCTAACATGCTGTATATAAGAGCCCAGGCCGCTGTGTAGAACGTAAAAATCACTTTATAATACTTATCTAAAACGGTCGCTGCGGTGGGGTTGGGTCATATGGGCATCTCTGTTCTCCAGCGCCTCCTCTTTTGGCCATCTTTGTTCTCCTTCTGAAGCTGGGGTGCATGACGCGTCCTACGTCATCCACACTCGCCGGCATTGAGGTCCTGCGCAGGCGCACTTTCATCTGCCCTGAGCAGGGCCGATCAAAGTATTGTAGGGCGCCTGCGCGGGACCGGCGAGTGTGTCTGACATAGGACGCGTCATGCACACGGGCTTCAGAAGGAGGATGAAGATGGCCGAAAGAGGAGGCGCTGGTACCGGAGAACGGAGACTCCCATGTGGCCCAACTCCACCACAGCGACTGTTTAGATAAGTATTATAAAGTGTTTTTTACATTCTACACAGCGGCCTGGGCTCTTATATACAGCATGTTCGAATGGTTTATATAAGAGCCCACTGGTGGTGGCCGCAACTTATAGGCCCCAAATCTGCTGACAGGTTCCTTTTAACACAAATCAGATGCTGGAGGTACTGACACATTCTGAATAGCCAATCTACTTGGTCCCAGATATAGTCAGTAGAAAATGGGGACTAAAGGCAAGGTAAAAGCAAGGAACACAGTCAAATTAAGTAAAGGTAGAGTGTCGTGGTTTTTTTAATTTTTATATTAATAATAGGGATTATGAAATCAAGTATTTTAATACAAAATTAAATTCACTGTTTTAGTTTTATTTAATTCTAGTTGTACTGAAACACTGGGCGCTGCTTTCTTGTATTTGCTGTGAGTAACGACAGTTACTCACCTCCCTTTATGGCAGTGCCCAGGGCATTGGGTCCGATACTGGTCCTATACTTAACACCGGAGAACTCACTGCTGTGACCTGGACATGCCCCCTGGGGTGTTCAAATCACAGCAGAGGGAGGAGATCAGTGCCATCTTTGTGCAGCTCACAGCTTATGCTGTGTGCTGCACTTTCCCCCTGTCACCTGTTCGGCCTATATGAGTAACGGTGCCGGCACGGCTACACTCCCGCTACCGCGGGCATGCATGCAGCAGAGCAGTGTGTGTGTGTGTGTGTGTGTGTGTGTGTGGCAGAGCACTGCGGGCATGCATGCAGCAGAACTGTGTGTGTGTGTGTGTGTGTGTGTGTGTGTGTGTGAACGTTGCGAGGGTGCCTGCAGCAGAGCTGTGTATGTGTGGCAGAGCATTGCAGACGTGCATGCAGCAGAGCACTGCGGGCATGCATGCAGCAGAACTCTGTGTGTGTGTCAGTTAGAGCATTGCGGGCATGCATGCAGCATGTGTGTGTGGCAGAGCATTGCGGGCATGCATGCAGCAGAGCAGTGTGTGTGTGTGTGTGTGGCAGAGCACTGTGGGCATGCATGCAGCAGAACTATGTGTGTGTGTGTGTCAGAGCATTGAGGGCATGCATGTAGCAGAGCAATGTGTGCGGCAGAGCATTGCGAGCGTGCATGCAGCAGAGCAGTGTGTGTGTGGCAGAGCATTGCGAGCGTGCATGCAGCAGAGCTGTGTGTGTGTGTGTCAGAGCATTGTGGGCGTGCATGCAGCAGTGCTGTGTGTGGGTGTGTGCGTGTGTGTGGGGGCAGACCATTGCGGACGTGCATGCAGCAAAGCAGTGTGTGTGTGTGTGTGTGGCAGAGCATTGCGGGCGGGCAGGCGTGCATGTGGCAGTGCAGTGTGTGTGGCAGCGCATTGTGGGCGTGCAGCCGTGGCAGAGCAGTGTGTGTGTGGCAGAGCATTGTGTGCATCCATGCAGCAGAGCATTGCGGGCTTTGGTGCAGCAGAGCAGTGTGTGTGTGTGTGTGTGTGTGGCAGAGCATGACCAGCGGGCGGGCAGCAGAGCATTGCAGGAGTGCGTGCGTCAGAGCATGGAGTAGGCATGCGTGCAGCAGAGCAGTGTGTGAGATCGTGCGTGTGGCAGAGCATTGTGTGCGTGTCTGTGGCACAGCACGGTGTGGGCGTTCGGCAGAGCATTGTGTGTGGGCTTGTGTGTGGCAGAGCATTGCGGGCGTGTGCGCGGCACAGCATTGTGTGCATGTGTGCGGCAGAGCATTGTGTGTGGTCATGCGTGTGGCACAGCTTTGTGTGTATGCAGCCGGGCGCAGAGCACTGTGGGCGGGCGCACGCGTGGCAGAGCATCATGTGCATGCGTGTAGCAGACCAATGCGGGCGTGCATGTGGCAGAGCACTGCGTGTGGGCGTGCATGTGGCAGAGCATTGCTGGTACGGGGAATGCAAAGTGCTATGTGGGGAGCACTATGCAGCTGGCTTTAGTGACACTTCAGACATCAGGATCACTTTGGTCAACGTCAAAATGGCTCCGCACTGTGATCCCAAACTTAATCTTCCCTTATCCTTTTGGAAACACCCAGATTGGGAAAGAGGTGTGACATCACATACATGAAAGCAGATTCCACCCACTTTTACTGCAGTTGTAATGTGAGCTAGTTCTACAGTAGCTCTGCAGTAGGATTTCAGCAGCTGCTTCCCCAAGTGTTTAAGAGTGGAAAATATCAAACTTTTTATTTATTTATTTATATTTTGCTCAATTAAAAACAAACATAGGCGGGGGCGTGGCTATGACTTTGAGCTAGGAGGATGTGTGTCGGGCAAGTACCGTACATACTTACTGAAAATACCCCACCGGAGGGGGCAGAAACGGACTCCCTAGGGATCTCTAGAGAAGGATACAGGCTGTGGAGTGGTGAGGGGTCCAGCCTACCTGCTGGTGGGGCTGGGAGAGCGACGGACGTTGCGGCTCTGCAGTATTCCCAGGAAGCCGCGGCCATCTTGAGCACATTGGTTTGTGAAGCCTGCGGTGCGGGGGAGGGGACGCAGGCCCAGTGAGACTGTGCAGGAGAGCTTACCTGCCGGTGGAGCCAGAAGAGATCTCAGCCATGATCAGGAGAACGAGTAGTGCAGAAATCAGCCCAGGAGCTGCAGTGAAGCAAGTGCGGTGTGTGTGGCCGCCTGGGTCCTAGTGCCCTGTTTTTTTCCTCCCTGAGAGTCTGGAGCTGCTGTGTACTGGAGCTGGCAGTGGTAGGTGAACGGCTGTAAGAGGTGACATTGAATTCTGCCTCAGGACATAAGGAGAGGTGGGGGAGAGGAGATGAGGCCCCCCAGAAGTGTGGGAAAGACCACCCAAGATGGCGCTGCGGGTGCTGGAATGGCGGGAAAGGGAGGACGATCTGCTGCACAGCAGAAACAAGTAGCAGCTTGCCTGTCACAGTTTGCTCATCGCAGTTCCCCAGGGGCGGACAAAAGGTACCAAGGGAATCATGCCAGGGTCATCCCAAGTTAAACAACAGCAGCGGCGGCGGGAGGGTACCCAGGAGTTGCAGGACCCACATGCTGTAATGGGGATCCTTGTCACCTCCATCACCGCTGACAGATTGACATCTCCAGACAGCCCCACAATCGGAATTCTTTGCTCAGGGACCCGAAGTCGCCCGTAGAGAACCCACCCTCTCTGATGTTATGGCGGCCATAGGCGTCTGTAATACCTCCCTTAATCTCACATACCAAATGGGCTGTATCAAAAGAGACTTGGCCAGTGTGAGACACGATATGAAACAACAAGCTGAAAGAACCACAGCCCTGGAGGAGAGAGTGAGCGAAAGTGATGACGTATTATGGCCCATGAAGAAGGATATGCAGGTGTATGGTAAAGTAATTGTATTCCGTCAAAACAGAATGATCTGGAGAACCTACTGCGCAGAAATAATATCCGTATCGTGGGGGTGCCAGAGCGAACAAAACCAGCGCAATTCTTTGAGAACTGGATTAAACAGATGTTGAGAAATGATATGCTGACACCTCTATTTCCTATTGAAAGAGCCCACAGGGTTCCTACCAGGCCCCTTCCTCCAGGGAGCCCACCACGTACGGTGCTTATGAGGACCCTGCATTAGAGATAAGGACATTATTCTGAGAGCGACAAGAAACATTACAAATCTTTCCATAGATGGTCAGAAAGTGTCGCTTTTCCCCGATTACACAGCAGAGGTCCAGAAAAAAAGGGCTCAGTTCCTGGACATTAAGCGCAGATTATGCCAGCTAGATGTTCCTAACTCTATGCTATATCTGGCACGGCTCAGAGTTGCGGCTATGAACTCCACGCATTTCTTTGAATCCCAGCAGGACGCACTCGGATGGCTAGACAAGAACGAGAAATCCATTCGAGATTCAAGGATGCGAAGATGACCCCTAATGAATGAAGCGTACTTAGGTTACTGATTTGGCAGGGAGAGGTGATGTGGACTGCCTTCTTTAGCTGGCGCCTAAGGCCATTTGGTCACCTTATATGAAAGTTTGGTTATACTGCACAGATGTATTTAAGCATGTCTCTCGGGCCCTCTTGCCTGCTTTCCTGGCTCTCATGCCGATCTGGTGCTTCCCCCCTTCCCTTCCCCCCCACCCTCCTTTTTTTCCCTCTTCTTTCCTCCTGCCTCTCTATCCACATATTTACACTATTGTGATATAAAAGTATTATGGTTTAATGTGGGGGGCTGGGGACCACAATACTGTAATGCAAATGTTGCCTTTTGTACTGCTGCCTTTTGAGTAGCACACTAGCACACGTTCCCCACGGGGTAGGAATAGTTGTGTTTTGTTAGTAGTTTTTGGTCTGGACTCCTACTGATGAGGAGTATTTTGGTAGACCCTACTGTCAATTAGTTTATGGTGATGGTTGTTGGGGGGGAGGGGGAGGGGGGAAGGGTACTATATCTGACTACAAAGCATAAGGCTAGATCAGTGGTCCAGATGTTACGATAGGGTCTGAGGGAAAATCCGACTTTTATTCATCTGGTCTGATGTAATATAATGGCTGAACAGGCGACGATGCTGACTTGGAACGTGAGAGGGCTAAATGACGGGGTGAAGCGCAGGGCGGTGTTAGACTATGCGAAAACTTTTCCATCTTCAATAGTGTGTCTGCAAGAGACTCATTTAACTAAAGAGAAGACCCATCTGTTGAAAGAAGGGTGGATTGGTTACAGTTTTCATGCCACTTATTCGAACTATTCCAGAGGGATCAGTCTGTTGGTGCAACGCAATGTGCCCTTTGTATGTCAGACTGTCAAACTAGATATAGATGGGAGGTATATTTGCCTCCTAGCACAGTTAGCAGGGGTGATGTACATCATAGTGGTGGTCTACATTCACCCCCATATTCGGTACAGGTTCTTCAAGAAGTCCTTCATTTTCCAGCACAGGTGCCTCTATTGCCTCTCTTGATCCTCGGGGATTTTAACAACATAATTGATGCGGAACTGGACAGGATAAGACAGATGAGGGGAGGAGAGGGTGGGGAATTGACGCCATTTGGGAGACTCTTACTGGAAGGTGAGCTTTTGGATCAATGGAGAATCCAGAACCCTGGGATGAAGGTTCACTCATTTCTTTCTACCTCTTTTGGTTCACTCAAGAATTGATCTTGCCCTGAACAATGCGCAGATGGCAAGGACAGTAAGCTTGGTGGAGTATTTGCCCCGTAGCGTTTCAGATCATACCACTTAGTGATACGGTTGGGAGTGAGGGATGGGGGGGTCCCTATCCCCTGGAGATTTAATCCGTTCTGGCTTACCATATTCCCTAAAGCTGGGTTTACACACTGCAACATCGCAAAGGACATCACTGTAACGTCACCGGTTTTGTGACGTAACAGCGACCTCCCTAAGTCTCTGAGTCGCTGGTGAGCTGTCAAACAGGCAAACCTGGCCAACAACGCAACAGCGATCCGGACCTGCAGAGCGACCTAGCTGGTTGTTGGGGACGTTGATAAGCAGCCTTTTGAAAGGGAAGTTGCTAACAAAGTTGCTGCAAAGTCTTTCACACACTGAAACTTTGTAGCGATGCATGCTGCACAGCGGGAAACAAAGGACCTAGGAATGGTCCTGAACGATTTGTAGCGATCAGCAACTTCACAGCAGGGGCCAGGTCGCTGATGTGTTTCACACACTGCAACATCGCAAACGACATCGCTATTGCGTCACAAAACCGGTGACGTTACAGCGATGTCCTTTGCGATGTTGCAGTGTGTAAACCCAGCTTAAGAGTAGTAAGATCCCTAATCTACTTGAGGAATTCTTCTGTCATAACCAGGGGTCGTCCTTGAGGGCTATGGTATGGGACACAATGAAGGAGTTTCTCATGGGAATCCTTATTAAAGAGGTAAATGGGATTAAAAATTAATCTAAAAAAGAGTTTGGGAACACATTGAGGAGAGAGGCCCAAGAGGCCGAGTCAACTTACGTTGCTCATCAGTCGGACGGTAATAAGGCCACGTTGGAACACGCACAGAAACAGCTAGCCCAGCACATGTTGACAACAACAGAGGATAAGTTATTCTCTAAAAAGCAAAACTATTTCGAAGAAGGGGAAAGGGCTGGTCATTTGTTGGCAGTTGTGTAGCGGGCCCAGCAGGGAGCATCCTTTGTTGCAGAAATGAAGAAGAGGGACGGATCGCTGACGCAGTCTGACAGGGAGGTGCTGATGGTATTTCGGGAATTCTATGGGGAGCTCTATAGTTCTAGAGTATCCCCTGTGGTGGAGGCCATACAAGCTTTCCTGATGCAAGGAAACATACCAGCCCTCTCGCATGACAATGCGCGAGCATTAGACGCCCCATTAGTCTAGAGGCATTAGAACATGCTCTGTCATCAATGTCTAACAATAAGTCTCCGGGCACAGATGGCTTGCCGGCTGAGGTCTTTAAGTCCTATAGTTCTGTACTATTACCCCAGTTGCTGGAAGTATTTAATGAGACACTGGAGAATGGGAGGCTACCACCATCCATGAATGAAGCCATCATTGTGATCATTCCTAAACAGGATCAAGACCCCGGTCTGCCAGATTCCTATTGTCAGATATCCCTCCTCCCTCTGGACGTTAAAATTCTTGCAAAACTCTTGGCAAACCAGCTGGCACGGGTAATAACTTCCCTTATACACCCGACCAAATGGGTTTTATGCCAAATAAATCTATGGCCATTAACGTCCAACGGCTCTATCGGAATCTTCAACTACCCAGGAAGGGGACCAGTTTAAAGCGGTGGTCTCTCTAGATGCCGCTAAAGCATTTGATAGTGTCGCGTGGAACTTTTTATGGATGGTACTGGCTTATATGGGCTTTGGCGGAGAATTCATCTCTTGGGTTAAGTTGCTGTATGCAGCTCCCAGCGCCAGGATAAAGGTCAATGAGCTGTTATCAGAGAGGTTTTCATTGGCCAAGGGGACTAGGCAGGGGTGCCCATTATCCCCACTACTGTTTGCCATTGCGATCGAGCCACTCGCTGCGGCCCTGAGAGCATCAAGAGGTGTGAAAGGCTTTCGCCACAGTAATTTAAACAGACAGAGAAAGTCACACTCTATGCGGATAATATGCTACTATTCCTAAATGATTGGCCAAACTCTTTAAAAGGAAGCCATAGTAGTTATTGACAGTTTTAGCACACTGTCGGGCTTAACAATTAATTGGGATAAATCATCTTGGATGACATTAGGGCCCGTCCGCCCTACACCAGCGTCTGGTAGGACAGCTGAAGCTCACTCCCTCATTTAAGTACTTGGGCGTTTGGATTAGTGAAAAGGTGACAGACTTTGAGAAACTAAACCATCCCCCCTCTTGAGTAGGTTCCAGCAGAAAACCAAGGCCTAGTGTAAACTTCCTCTAACAGTAATTGGTAGGGCTAAGTTAGTAAAAATGATTCTGATGCCACAGGCGCTGCACTTATTGCATAATGCACCAGTCTGGTTACCCCAACATATCTTCCATAAAATTAATAGTATTTTCAGAGTTAATTTGGAAAAGGGGAATTGCGCAGATAAAATTGCAAACACTGCAAAAGCCTAAGATGGGGGGGGGGGTTAGCAGTTCCGGACCAGTTTATTATTTGGCAGCGCAACTGCAGAACTTCAAGAAATTGGGAGGAAGAAGGTGTGGGAACTTCAAAGTCAATAGTGGCAATGCTGCGTCACGCTCTGGGGAAAAGGGACCTGCCTGCAGAATTAGATTCAGGAGGCTTTCTAAGAATATCTACCCCAGAGTATCATACCTTAAGGGAGAAGGGGAGGACTTGGGGAAAAGGTAAAAGATGTATTGAAGGTGGGAGTAGTCACCAAATATTCACTTATATGGGGAAACCCGACTCTCCCTGAACTTGACAAACTATGTGGGTTTAGTTATGGAAGCGGAAGAAGATCAAGAAGGTGCAGCAACAGTTTGAAGAGGGGCAGGTTAAGACGTTTGAAATGCTTAGGAGGGAACTTGATATCCTGAATAATAGGTTCTTCCGATATCTTCAAGTTCGACATGCTTGCGAGGTACAGTTGGGATCTGTAAGTTTGTCACCAGTGGACCGGACGCCGCTATTAGATCTTTCGGTGGCGGCTGGGGACACTAAGGGTGCAAATTCCTGGTACTAAATGTACTTCCAAGATGCCAAGTTCAGGGTGGTGACCTGCGGTCTTAAGGGTGCTTTACATGCTGCGACATCGCTAGCGATCTCGTTAGCGATGTAACATGCCAGATCGCACATACGATTTCCCGAGGTCGCGCGTGTGACCGGCGCTACAAAAATGCCCTATGTGCAATCTCGGCAAATCTTATCTGCGATCTGGCGAGTCACATCGCTAACGAGATCGCTAGCGATGTTGCAGCGTATAAAGCACCCTTTAGGGATAAGTGGCAGAGAGACCTAGGGACTATTTCTGAGGAGGTGTGGGAAGAGGTACTGAAAAATATCCCGCTATTTTCTGTAAGTTAATCACCGAGGTTTTCACAACTATATTTGGTACATAGGGTATATAGGACCCCATCATTTTTATTCAAAATAGGCGCTAGCCCTGACTTGTGCTGCTGGAAATGTGGAGCCCCGGACGCTTATTTGATTCATCTTATGTGGAACTGCCCACGTTTGAGAAGATACTGGACGGGAGTGCTTGACCTTATTGACTCTGTATGATTGTCATATGGATCACAGACCTCTGACATGTATTCTTGGATACACTGAGGAGCTCCCTATCCTGGAGAGCCATAAGATTGCTATCGCACGTATACTATATCAGGCACGGAAGGTCATAGCATTGTACTGAAAAAATAGTAGGGTCCCTGATACTAAAAAGAGCTAGTTGACAAGGTAAACCTTACCCTCAGGCTCGAGAAATAAGTCTACCAGAAGAGAAGGGCAGGTAATAAATTTGAGGATCTCTGGGCCCAATGGCTGACACTCCAAATTTGGCTCCAGTGACGTTTACTTGGGCTAGAGCCCTGATGGCGAATCTGGTTTAGCTTGGCTGCCTGGGAATGGGTCAAAGTGTCAGATCGGGTTGCAGGTGTTTAAGTCGGTTACTTTATTAGTTACTGTTTGAATGCTGATCTATGCCCAACTACGTTTTTGAATGTAATTGAACAGATGAATATATTGTATGCTATGTCGAATAAGGGTTTATGTTTGAGGGGTGGGAGGGGGAGGGGAATTTGTTTGCAAACTTGCATGTATGTGTAGTTTTTTCTTTTGTTTAACTAAAATGTTAATAAAAAATTATCTGATTTTTAAAAAAAAAAAAAAAAAAAAAAAAGTAGGCATTAGACCTACCGGAAATTGTGTTTCCAGGAGTCCATCACGACAGCACCACAGGAGGGTTGCCTCTATCCTCTGTAGGCAAATCAAAAGGGTCCGTGGAGCCTCTGTTAGGAGTCTTGACATGGAAAATAGCCAGATATCCCTCCGGGAAGGACCTAGCCAAGGAGTGGCTCTTTTTAGGAGACCACCATAACCACCATATTAAGTAGCCCTTTTAGTCAACATCCAGCTCTTGACGAGTTTAAAGATATGACAAGGGAAATACCAAGGCCAGGTATCAATCCACAGACAGCTGTTTCGGGGTATTACCCCTCATCAGTGTGGAGTAGGATTCTGGCTAGGTCGGAGCAATGCCGAATAGACCAACAAGACAAAATCACTAATCTCGGGGAGACCAGCCAGAGAAAACACTGCTGGCAGCCAGCAAAGGCGCTCAACAGTATGCAAGTTGCATGAAGTATGCAAATCAAAAGGGTCCGTGGAGCCTCTGTTAGGAGTCTCGACACAGAAAATAGCCAGATATCCCTCCGGGAAAGACCTAGCCAAGGAGTGCAATCCATGAATGAAATGCCAATTTGTAATCCAGGAACACACAGAGCAGCTATCTGTACTTTCAAAGTACTTGTGTAAAGGCCTAGGCTATGAATAGTTTGTCTGGTATAATAATATTATAATATAAATAAGATTAATCTGTATTTTAAATGTTTTATGTATTGCTTTCTACATATACCTGACTGAAATGTTGCAATGATTGTATATGTAAACCTATGCTTAGGGTTAAGTAATGAGTTTGTAGTCTCATAAATAAGTAAACTGACATTCTTCAATAGAACAGGTTCTTTGAAAACCGGTTAGACTCATGAATAAGCAATATTCTTGAGTAGACTCTCATCTGTTCCCAGACACACCTGAATGACTTAAAGGAATGTTGTTTTACAGGACTGTCCAAAAAGCTGTATAAAATGTTCTACTTTTGAATACACGGGCAGAAGACCTCCACTTCTCCCAAATAGAGACACGTTTCTCTGTGTGGTCATTTTCCTGATTCATATACATCTGCGTAGTTCTGATTTGAAATCCTACTCCGTGACCCTGAGAGAGACCTGGAGGTCTCCCCCAACAGTTTGGCGCCCAACGTGGGGCCCCCATAAGGAGCACCCAGATACCTGGACACCCTGATACTTTGGACGTCACAGACCAGGACCTCCCTCCGCTCCAACAGGCCTGATCAATCTACAACCCCAGTAAGTGTTACATACTGTGTATTCACTGCCTACAAAGTTGTTCTTTGAGAGGAGGGGGTGACAGGCCTTGTGTCCTCATCGGAGTTAAAGGTAACCGATAGTGACTCGGTGGTGGTGCCCGCTGGGGGCCAAGTAGCTCGAATCCTACCCTGTGGTGTGGATTTCAATTGTCACAAGGGATCCGGAGGATGGATAGTAGGGGGTAAGAAGGCAGCAGTTAGATATAAAACCACCATTAATTGAATAAGATCCATAATATCATGAATTTCAATATCTCTAAACCATGATCCCAAGATTTACATTGAAGCCTACAAATGATCACTGGTTATTAATTAACCCATAAATGACAATCCAAATGGACACGTCTTTTTTTTGAAAAATTGTATATAAATCTTTATTAACAAAATTAATTTTTTATGAGGGCACACAATATAGATAGACAGTGTTATTAAAAACATGTGTAAACCACCATATTAAAAACCAACAGGGCAGTGTGGTCAGTCAATAATATCATTCACATGAAGCATAATACAGCGGTCATGATTATACATCACAGGCTCAATTGTCCCTAGAGGGATAGTAATCAAATTACAATTGTATAGCAGCTTGAAATGGTGTTACCCATGTCACGTACACTGGGAACTTCAATCCATAAAACATAAATATCGCATCTACACTAGTCCTGACAGCCAGCAAAGTAGTGCAATTTATTGGCAATACATATAAAGGTGGTTAATATTTTGCCTCATAAGTAATATGGACAAATTTATCGGCCAAAATTGCAGACATGATTGCGGGTAGTCATGAATCAAACATGATTATAGATATTACATCCAGAAGAGCACATCCTTACAGCCAGCAAGGGTACAGCTAATTAATATACATAGATATAGTTAAATAGTACAGCCAAATACATGAATCCATATATGCAGCCCCATGACTCCTGGCGTCCTATCGGATCCATTCCACGCGCGCATGCGCGGTTTGGTTTCCGGGACGCCGGGAGCCGCGGTGATGGTGGTGTGACCGGATGGCGTGCGCCGATGCACACAGGTGCGTTACATCTTGGTGTCCTTAAAAAGTGCCTTCCCCACTGCCTCTGCACCTCCTGGACGAAGCTTTCTTGCGAAACGCGTCGAGGTGCAGGGCAGTGCGGTCGGGATCGGTACCATGGCTACAGCGGGTCTGTATCTTCAGACAAATACCCTAAGTTCTCTCTAATTTTGGGCTTGTGCCTATATCATTTTCTGGCTCAATGTCTATGCTAAACTCTATGGCATATGATGCTACCTATAATCCTGACATATAATTGTGCATACTTGACTGTCTGCTAAAAATCTGTTACAGCCTTGGCTGCATATATGGATTCATGTATTTGGCAGTGTACGTGACATGGGTAACACCATTTCAAGCTGCTATACAATTGTAATTTGTTGATTACTATCCCTCTAGGGACAATTGAGCCTGTGATGTATAATCATGACCGCTGTATTATGCTTCATGTGAATGATATTATTGACTGACCACACTGCCCTGTTGGTTTTTAATATGGTGGTTTACACATGTTTTTAATAACACTGTCTATCTATATTGTGTGCCCTCATAAAAAATTAATTTTGTTAATAAAGATTTATATACAATTTTTCAAAAAAAACACGTGTCCATTTGGATTGTCATTTAGCAGTTAGATATAGCTGGTTAGACTGACCCGATCCGTAGTTTGAGGATGCGGGGGGGGATACCCGTGATCGAAGATAGGGATTAGGACAATAAATTGGTACAGCTGACCAAGTCCGGAGGGCGGGACATTCTTGTTTGTGACATTTTTGTATGTCCTCCTCCTTTCACGGGACACCTTTGTTTTTACTTAGCTGAGGGAGCTAGAGTAAGGGTGGAAAGCCCCAGTGCCGACCGGACTGTAGCGTGCACCATGAAGTCTTGAATTAGTGTAATCCAGCTGCCGCCAAGACAGCAACAATGTTTAGGTGGAGAAAAAGAAAGTTGAGAAGTCGGAAGGTTCGCAGAACGTTATAGAATTAGTGACAGACCGAAGGAAAGAAAGTTGGGCGCCATGCCTTAGCGATTTTTAAGGCGATAGGTTTGCCCAGGAGCGGACGGCTACAGCCATCACAATGGAATGCGGCGCTGAAGGGAAAGAAAGTGAAGCTAAAAGATAAAAGGATTGTAGGAAGATGCTCAGGTGTTTGGTAAAATGTAGTGCAGATGTTGCAGTCAGAAGGATATGTTGAAATAGAAAAAGAAGGTGCAGGAGACAGGGGTGTATGTTAACCCGGCTAATTCAAATTTACATCATGCTGGGGAAGAGGCCAGGCAAATGGTTTTACAAGGTGGTCAGACGATTCAGGAAGAATCAGAGGAATATGTTGGACAGCCTGGTGAGAATAGAGCGTTTACAAGTACAAAATTTGTTACTTTGAATGCCTCAAGTGTGGACGCCTTATTGTACAAATAAGTGACAATTTTGAACAGTTGGTCTTTTAAAAGTCCGGTAGCATTATATCTTAAAATAGAATAGGGGCAGGAAAATACATATTTTTGTACCGTGTTATCTAATCTAAAGATCTTAAAAGACTTACCCCAATAATGTTGGAAGGTATTATATCCATTTGTAAAACAAACAATTTAAAAAAAATAAATAAATAAATAAATTAAAAAAAAAAAAAAAAAAAAAAGGAGAAGGCTTGTTTGGTTCTGGTTTCAGGAATACAGGTTTTTCCAGTTTTACAGGGGGATAGTCCTATCTAAAAAAAAAAAAAAAAAAAAAAAAAAAAAAAAAAAGGACGTGGCCTTCGTCCAATTTTTGAGTCCAGCCAGGTACAACTAGGCAGCTGGGGATTGGAATATGCATTGCAGAGTGCCCAAGCTTTCTGGGAACCCACGCTGCATATTGCAGTCCGCAGACACCCCAGAAAATGGCACTTTCATAGAAGCGCCATCTTCTGGCGCTGTATCCAACTCTTCCAACAGCCCTGGTGACGGGTGGCTTGCTGGGTAATAATGGGGTTAGGGCTAGCTTTATATTATCAGCTGGCTCTAAGCCCGAAATTCATGGTGTCACGCCAATATTAGACATGGCCACCATGAATTTCTTTCTTTTTTTTTTTTTTTAATTCTTTATTTAACATTTTAGAATACAACATAGATGGGTAGGGAACCATCATGACACTTTCTTACAGATTATGACAATGTGGATTCAGAAAAAACTTTAAGTATATTAACAACTTATAAACACTGTCAGGTGGTTTCATGAATAAAGAAAAGGGGATGTAAGAACAAGATAAAATTAAAAAAACA
Source organism: Anomaloglossus baeobatrachus (assembly GCF_048569485.1). Lineage (NCBI taxonomy): Eukaryota > Metazoa > Chordata > Amphibia > Anura > Aromobatidae > Anomaloglossus > Anomaloglossus baeobatrachus. The sequence goes on along the minus strand of NC_134355.1, from coordinate 214,925,091 downwards.
ACACAGAAAAATATTTTTATTAGAAATAAAACACAATTAGTGACTCCAACTTTATTGAAATAAAGACCCCCCCTCCGCAGTAATCCTGGGTCAAGGGTCCCGCGCCGTCAAATATCATCTGATCGGTTTGCTGGAAGGCATACCGATCAGATGCGTCAGGTTCACGGGCCAGAATCACATGACACAGCAGCTGATTGTATAAACTGCTTTTATACAATCAGCTGATGCATCAGTGAAAAAAAAAAAAAAACGTACACACTTACGTGCTGGCTCCTGTCCGATCGCTGCAGGAGCTGCCGGTGATCAGCTGATAGTCACCTGACGGCAGCCGGGCGGTAAAAAGCCAGCATCACCGCGAGATTTGCGATCAGCTGATGCGTCAGGTGACTGCATCAGGTGATCCTCCGCCAGGTCCTGCATCCATCGGACGAGCCTTGGAGCCGGCACACAGCCGGAGCAGCGGTACCGGAAGAGGACCTGGGAGCGGGCATGGCACCGGGAGTCTGAAGACAGGCGAGTATGGTCTTTTTTTTATTCTACTGTTCACTTTTGATTTCGCAGCTGCTTCATCTCCCGCACGGGAGCAGGCCTGCGGCCGCACGGGAGATTGAAGCAGCGGTACCGGGAGGATCCGATGACCGCAGTCATATATATATATATATATATATATATATGTTTCCACTTTACTTCCGGGTGGAGCTGTACAATTCATGTACAGTCACCCAGAAAATGGCGACACATTACTATGAAATACCCTCCTCCCCTTTTGAATGCAGTGTAACACCCAAAAGGGGAGCAGAATAGGCATGTCATCTAGAGACTGCCCAAATTTGCAGCTATTGTAATTCTACTAAGGATTACTATAGCTTTTTGATGTGTACACAGGAAGATGCTCCCCATACTGGCAATTATAAGTATTTTTTTATATAAAAGCTTTATTTTACATATTTAAAAGTTGAATTACATTAAGAAAATAGTTGTTACACAATTATAATAATATTGTAAGGTAAGATAGTTAAATGTGGATATAGGCAGCAGATCTTTTCTAGTCTAACGTGATAAACCTATAAAGATCATAGAGTGCGTATGAGCCCAGGCGGAGGCTCTCCTGTTATCAAAGGAGCCGGTGACTGAGCCGGAGGAGATGCTCGCACAGGTGCAAACAACAAAGAAGCAGTGGTGGCACCTGTCACTCCGTGACATTTGTCACTCCTCGTGTTCTTAAACCCTACAGGAACAAGCGATTCAGCAAGGATCGGAGTGTGAGACGCAGGGAGCCAGTTGACTTAGGAAGGTCTGTGGATAAAGAGCGGTAAGCTTTATCTGCCATGAGTGCTCTACTCAATAATGGTGCAGGTAACCCATGAACGCATGTGACAAATATAAAAGTGTGGTGGTGGACAAGATATGGGCGGCACCACTGCTCAGTACCCAGGTGGCCAGACACACCAATTCTTGTAAGACCTGTGCTTAATACAAGGTAGAGAAACTAAAAAGACCTCGTAGAAACACTCCCCTCATCCGCTCTACTGCTCCGGTGATTGCAGATTAGTCATATAGATCTACCATGAGTAGGTTTATGCGAGTTTGTGCGTGTTGTGTAAATTTCTTTCCAGGTTTGGTCAGACTAATTCCAGTGCAGAAAGTGACATTATTGCTGAAAAGCACATGATGGAGGTGGTATGTAAAAAACGTGTTTACAGAATTAAAAAAAAGTGTATATTTTATAGCAAGGTGGAAACTGGCAAGTCGTGAAACAAATGTATGTTTTGTTTTCTTTTCGTAATAAACGGGTCTATTTGTAAGATATTTTTTAGTTTAGCACAGGCATGTACAATTTATGATTGACTAAATAGTGTGATAAAACAGGTGTATTCTCCAATTCCAGATCTTAAATCAGAGCTAGTAGCATATGGTCTTCAGTCAGGGGACTGATTGATCCTAAAAGGACAAGAGAGAGAAAGAGCTCACTAGACTAGATGAGCTGATCCAGTTTCTCCTAACCACAGAAATTTCGATGAAGCTCGAAGGCAGGACAACATGGATTCACGCCTCGCATTGCAGAAGGGCCAGAGCTGCACTGAGCGTCTTGCTTGTATTTATCCTTTTTAAAAGACCTGTACAGTCTCAGGTCACCATTTCCAAAACAGGTAGAAGAGAGGACTTAGAGAACCTTGAGACATGGGAAAGTCATACTACAAAGGATGGGGACTCGTCTAGGAGTCCTTGGTCTCAAACAGGTGAAGAAAACCCTTTCCCCTCTCCATCCATGCCTCAACGTTCAGTCAGACAGGTTTTCCCAACAGATCTCTCTTCCTAAGGGAACACAGTACCGTTAGTATTCGGAAATGGCAGAAAAGTCTTTAGGGGGGACTGGCACCGTAAGAATTGAGTAACCTGAAATACTTAATTCAGCCATTTCACAGACCCAAATATGTAGTTTAGTTAATGTAGCCTAACATACATATTTATAAATGCTTCTGTTTTCTACTAACACATATATAAATATACTAGAAGGTGGCCCGATTCTACGCATCGGGTATTCTAGAATTTACGTATTGTGTAGCTCATGTGTGATTTTTGTTATTTATATATATATATATATATATATATATATATATATATATATATATATATATATATATATATATATATATATATATATATATATATATATATATATATATATATATATATATGTTGTTGTGTGTAGTTACCAAGTGTTTGTGTAGGGCGCTGTACATGTTCTGGGTGTTGTCTGGGTGTGACGGGGGGTGAGAGCGGTGTTGTATGTGTGTTGCGTTATTTGTGGAGCGCTGTGTGTCTGTAGCGTTGTGTGTGTGTTGCGCGGTTTGTGTGTGTGTGGTGTGTTTTGGGGGGAGATATGTTTTGTGCAATGTGTGTGTTGTGCGGTATGTGCGTATATTTGTGTGTGCCGCGGTGTTTGTGTGTTGGGTGTTGTGTGTGTGTGCAGCGTTGTCTGTGTGTGTGGGTGTCTGTTTAGGGCAGTTTGTGGTTCCCAGTGTGTGTGTGTGTGTGTGTGTGTGTGTGTGTGTGTGTGTGTGTGTGTGTGTTGTGCAGTGCGCGTGTGTGTGTGTGTGTTGGGGGGAGGTGTGCACTTCCCATCGTGCTGCATCCCCCATGCTGCGCACTCCCAAACGTGCTCCATCCGCCATGCTGCGCACTCCCAAAACGTGCTCCATCCGCCATGCTGCGCACTCCCAAAACGTGCTCCATCCGCCATGCTGCGCACTCCCAAAACGTGCTCCATCCGCCATGCTGCGCACTCCCAAACGTGCTCCATCCGCCATGCTGCGCACTCCCAAACGTGCTCCATCCGCCATGCTGCGCACTCCCAAACGTGCTCCATCCGCCATGCTGCGCACTCCCAAACGTGCTCCATCCGCCATGCTGCGCACTCCCAAACGTGCTCCATCCGCCATGCTGCGCACTCCCAAACGTGCTCCATCCGCCATGCTGCGCACTCCCAAACGTGCTCCATCCGCCATGCTGCGCACTCCCAAACGTGCTCCATCCGCCATGCTGCGCACTCCCAAACGTGCTCCATCCGCCATGCTGCGCACTCCCAAACGTGCTCCATCCGCCATGCTGCGCACTCCCAAACGTGCTCCATCCGCCATGCTGCGCACTCCCAAACGTGCTCCATCCGCCATGCTGCGCACCCCCCATCGTGCTCCATCCCCCATGCTGCACCAGCATGAGCCTCTCTACCCGCAGCATCAGCCTCTCTCCTCCCAGCATCAGCCTCTCTACCCGCAGCATCAGCCTTTTCTGTCCCCAGCATCAGCCTCTCTCCTCCCAGCATCAGCCTTTTCTGTCCCTAGCATCAGCTTCTCTCCTCCCAGCATCAGCCTCTCTCCTCCCAGCCTCAGCCTCCCCCAACATCAGCCTCTCTCCTCCCAGCATCAGCCTCTCTCCTCCCAGCCTAAGCCTCCCCCAGCATCAGCCTCTCTCCTCCCAGCATCAGCCTCTCTTCCCAGCATCAGCCTCTTCCCAGCATCAGCCTCTCTCCTCCCAGCATCAGCCTCTCTCCTCCAAGCCTACCCCAGCCTCAGCCTCCCCCAGCATCAGCCCCTCTCCTCCCAGCATCAGCCTCTCTCTTCCCAGCATCAGCCCCTCTCCTCCCAGTCTACCCCAGCCTCAGCCTCCCCCAGCATCAGCCTCCCCCAGCATCAGCCTCCCCCAGCATCAGCCTCTCTCCTCCCAGCATCAGCCTCTCTCCTCCCAGCCTACCCCAGCCTCAGCCTCCCCCAGCATCAGCCTCTCTCCTCCCAGCATCAGCTTCTCTATTCCCAGCATCAGCCTCTCTCCTCCCAGCCTACCCCAGCCTCAGCCTCTCTCCTCCCAGCATCAGCCTCTCTCCTCCCAGCATCAGCCTCTCTCCTTCCAGCATCAGCCTCTCTCCTCCCAGCCTACCCCAGCCTCAGCCTCCGCCAGCATCAGCCTCTCTCCTCCCAGCATCAGCCTCTCTCCTCCCAGCATCAGCCTCTCTCCTCCCAGCCTACCCCAGCCTCAGCCTCCCCGCCTACCCCAGCCTCAGCCTCCCCCAGCATCAGCCTCTCTCCTCCCAGCATCAGCCTCTCTCCTCCCAGCCTACCCCAGCCTCAGCCTCCCCCAGCATCTGCCTCTCTCCTCCCAGCATCAGCCTCTCTCCTCCCAGCATCAGCCTCTCTCCTCCCAGCCTACCCCAGCCTCAGCCTCCCCCAGCATCAGCCTCTCTTCTCTCAGCCTCCCCATCCCAGCCTTCCCCAGGATCAGCCTCTCTCCTCCCAGCCTCCTCCAGCACGCCGTGCTCCTCTGCCGACACTCACAGATCTTATCGCATACACACACACACCCGATCGCATACACTCACACACACACCCATTGACGATATTACACATACGCGCTCATACTCACAACATCCGGAGATACCACATGCTTCTGGCCATGTGATCCTCCGGCAGGTCCTGGAAGCTCACAGCACAGTATCGCCGCCGAGAAGCAAGTGATATCCCAGGATGTTGTGAGTATGTGGATGCGATGTGATGTGTGTGTGAGGTGTGTGTGAGAGTGAGTGTGATCTGATGTGTGTGTGTGTGTATATGTGTGTGTGTGTGTTGTTGTGTGTGCGTGTGTATGTTCCGCTGCTGCAGGACCTTGATGCGCTGGTAACTATGCTACCATGGTTACCAGCGTATCTCGTCCCCCGCTCGCACGGGAGCCCACACCAGCATACGCCGGCCAGCCCCAGCAATGCGAGGGTATGTGTCGGCTGGTTTGGCGGCGTACGCTGATGTGGGCTCCCAGGGGTACAGTACTCATCTGGTAGTTGTGGCTCCGTGACCGTGTCGGTTCGGGGAATGCGTGGGGGGCGGGGCCAGAGCTAGCGTGCATTGCGTGAGGGGGGCGGGGCGTGGCAGAGTTGCCAATGCCTGCAGGGTGCCGGGGCGAGAGGCCAATCTGTGGGGGGGCGGAGCCTAGGCGAGCGGCCGGCCAATCCGTGTGGGGGCGCAGCCTGGGCGAGCGGCCAATCCGTGCTGGGTGGGCGGGGCCATGGCGAGCCCAGCGGCCAAATCAGCTTTGTGTCACCGTAAGGACACAATTTTGGAGCAAGACAGACAGACAGACAGATCGAATAAGGCAATTATATATATAGATTCGGTGATTTTCCTTAGTACAGAATACCAGCTGTAAACCCTCTAATCCCAGAAAAAGTTTTGGGAGAGCCCATCCCACCAGGGTGATGTCTCCCGGGCCTAGTCTGCTGAGCACTAGCAGTGACACGAGAGTTAATGTCTCGCCTCAGAAACCAATGGACTTGAATCAACTGAAGCAGAGAGCGGCTGCCATTCCACCCATTATCTCAGAAGGCTTCTCTGAGTCAGCGCCTCAAACTGTTCACATGAAGCCTCATCCCGCTTTGGCTTATTATCAAGAGCAGATCACCAAGGTTCACGAGTCGGCCCTGGATGGACTAGCACCGACCAAGTATCCTCCTTCTCATTTAACATCTGAAAAAGACCACAGACAATGTGTAGCAAATGTTTTTTGGTTATGTGCTGACCTCAAGATAAGATCTAGACTTTAACTTCCTTGGTCAGGACAATGTGCCCTAATAAAAGTAATAATGCCAATCCTAATAACCCCTGTAAATCATGGAGTTACCCTCGAACAGAAAATAAGTTTACAAAGGTAGAGCCAGAACCTGTAGAGCTGTGTCAAACAATGACCTATTGGAAGACCCCCATGTATATATTGATGTAATTTGAGTCCCAAGGGGTGCCCCAGATGAGTGTAAGGCCTGAGATGAAGTAGCAGCAGGATGAGTCCTTAATTACCATTATTACTGTGAATAAGAATATTGCATGGATCAATTATCGCCATTATAAATCAACAGAGATTTGTTAAGTACTCCAGAAACGCCTTAACTACGTTAGCTACTCAGTTGGGTCAGACTACTCTGCTGGCCAACCAGAACCGGATGGCTCTGGATATGTTATTAGCAGAAAAAGGAGGTGTTTGTGCAATGATAGGAGAGGTCTGTTGTACTTATGTCCCAGATGAAACAGGCCCAAGTGGTAAGGTCACCCAGGCCCTGAAACAATTAAATTCCCTATATAAAGAATTGAAAGAAAATTCAGGGGTAACCAATCCTTGGGGTGACTGGTTTAGTTGGATGACTTCTCTGAAAGGGATACTAATTCAGATACGGATTATAACCCTTCTAGTGTTGGTTTTTGCTATAATGATTGTTTATGTATTTTGCCTTGCTGTAAGAAGATTTGTAATAAGAGGACTAATGAGGCTATAGGCATGCCACCATCCCTTCAGTGTTATATACAACAGTAGCCCCCTCCAAATCTGACACAATGGTTACCAAGCTCAACGACCCAAAGTCAAACTTAAGAGGTTGTTATAGAAGGGAGCCATGGGGCTTGGATCTGAGGTGAAGATGTTAGGAAAGACCGTGATTAGCACGCACCTGTGGGACACTAATCTCTGGGTAGCCCTCATGGAGTAAAAAGACAGATAATCTTATTAAGGGGGGGACTGTGAAGGCATAGGCTATGAATCGTTTGTCCGGTATAATATTATTATAATATAATAATCTGTATTTTAAATGTTTTATGTATTGCTTTCTACATATACCTGACTGAAATATTGCAAGGAATGTATATGTAAACAACCTATGCTTAGGGCTAAGTAATGAGTTTGTAGTCTCATAAGTAAGTAAACTGACATTCTTCAATAGAACAGGTTGTTTGAAAACCGGTTAGACTCATGAATAAGCAATATTCTTGAGTAGACTCATCTGTTCCCAGACACACCTGAATGACTTAAAGGAATGTTGTTTTACAGGACTGTCCAAAAAGCTGTATAAAATGTTATACTTTTGAATACACGGGCAGAAGACCTCCACTTCTCCCAAATAGACACGTTTGTCTGTGTGGTCATTTTCCTGATTCATATACATCTGCGTAGTTCTTATTTGAAATCCTACTCCAAGACCCTGAGAGAGACCCGGAGGTCTCCCCCCAACACTAGGTTTGAGGCTTTTATTAAAACAATATATCAATAAAAGGTGCACCATACAAAATTGCCGCTTATGCAGACGATTTATTGTTTTTTTTATCAGCAACCCCTTATCTACTCTACCACCTCTCATGACTGAATTTGAATTGTACGGGAAGCTATCCAATTTTAAAATTAACCTAGCGAAATCAGAGGCATTAAACATTAATTCAGCTCACACTGCCTTGGCACCATTGAAGAGGTCTTACAAGTTTCACTGGGCGAACTCTGATCAAAGTACCTAGGCACTGTGCTCCCGAGGGACACCCGCCATACCTTCTCCCTAAATTTTCCTAAGATATTACAGGAAGTCCAAAATGATTGCTCGAGGTGGCGGAAGAACACTTTCACATGGTTTGGGAGGATTGCAATTTTTAAAATGAAAATCCTTCCCAGGATATTATATATCCTTCAAGCCCTCCCAATTATGGTCCCCTCATCATTCTTTAAAAGCCTCACATCAATCCAAAGTAAATTCATCTGGGGAGACAAACCACCACGAATTAGCATAAAGATCCTGCACTGCTCCAAGATGGCTGGAGGGACCGCACTTCCTAATTTCAAATCATATTACTTAGCTACTCATCTTTCCAGAATTCTGGACTGGTGTAGGAACGGTGAGATGAAGGCATGGGTAGGAGTGGAACAAGACTTCACAGATGTATATTTACCGGGCATTCCATGGGTGGGTTCCAGCAGAGTAAAACATCTGAGAGATCACCCCACAATCAGGGCTACTTTGGCATGTTGCGATAATTCATTCATTCATTAGATCACACATACTCCCCCAATCGTCGTCATTGTTTCCGGTTTTGGGAAATCCGCTTTTTCCGCCTGGGGTGGAAGACTATTTTCCGGTCAATCATGAGAGAGGGCTATCACAGAGTGCTACACTTTGGGAGCTCATGAGTTGGTCCTGTGTTGGCCAGGTGTTTCCACTACCAAACTCCCCGTGCCCTCCATGTATGGAGAGCCAACCAATTGACACATTTCTTGAAATCCCTTCCTCCTAGATCTCATTTTTCTAACTCTTTGACACCTTTTGAAAAGGAATGTATGAGCACGGGTCCCATTAGACATACCCTTTCTATGGCTTATAATCTTATTAACACACCCACTGGGAACACTAAAACCAAATTTCAATCACAATGGGAGGACGATCTTCAAATCCAGTTTTCTGAGGCCCAATGGGAAAAGATATGTTCTCTGACCCGTCGATCCTCTATCTCGTCCAGTGATCAGGAAGCGAGTTTTAAGTTGCTCACCAGATGGTACAGAGTTCCTACTAGACTGCACTCAATCTTCCCAGAAGTGAGCCCACTCTGTTGGAGATGTGATGATGAGGAGGGTAGTCTGATGCATATTTTCTGGTCATGTGGGCGCCTTGCCCAGTTTTGGGAGAATGAACAAACAGTTATACATAAAGTTACTAGCTTGACCACCGCTCTGGATCCGGCCCTTGTCCTTTTACATCATTGTGACATCTCAACGAAAAAGTACAAGAATTCCTTACTACGACACTTAATCATGGCAGCCAGAGCTTGCATACCGCGCTTGTGGAAAAAATATAACCCTCCTACGATGGAAATGTGGTTTGCCAGGATAAACGAGACGATGTTGCTCGAAGACCTCACTTCTATAATTCACAACTCTCAAGACCGGTTTGTTAGGACCTGGTATAACTGGACAGAGTTTAAGGGATCTGAGGATTACATTTCACTGTTGGAGACAGGTTGAATTTGCACTGTCAGTGTCTGGAACCTCCCCACCCCCCCTGACAAATTCACCTACCCTTTTTGACCCCCAACCCTCCCTCCTTTTTCTTCTCTGACTTTTTCTTTCTTGTTCATGTTTTACTCAGTATCTTCTATTCTGCCAACTCACACTTGAGTTACAGCCCCTGTTTTGTTCACTCCTCTTAAGTGGCCTTGTTATATAGTATAAAAAGGTTTTATGTTGATGCTCCGACAGTAGTTGGTTACAGTTCTCATCGTTGTTTATACAGTCTTGAGTTTTGTATCTCCCCATATTTTAGGAATTGATCTGCTAACAATTCCTCGATACAATGATTGTGTTCTGACATTGTGCTTTACTCTGTACAACACGGAGTTTCCTGTGTTATGGATAATGTTAATAAAAGTTAAATTTATAAAAAAACAATATATCAAAGTAAAGGGAAGGTTTTGAAAAACAAATAGTATATTAACCCTTAAAATAAAATTTATTAGAATCTCTTAAAACATCAAAAAGATACACAACTAACCTAATGTGCACAGGTGGAAAAAGGGAGGAGGGTTAAAGATAAAGCCCTAAAAATAGACCTCCCTCCTGTCCACTAGCTCACGCGGGGGTTGGCACCCTAAAAGGAAAACGAATGGCACCCCCACTCCTCGACGGCAATCCTTAGCCTGCCCTAGAATACCCTAAGGGCAGGTATGAAAGGTGCTCAAATCTAATAATAATAAAGTGCAAAAAGTGCTCAGTAAGGATAGCCAGTGAGATATGCTTAAAAAAAGGATAGTGTATGCCTCAAATTGCCTTGTGCCCCAATTGCCTCACAATAATAAATTTAGTGGGGTCAGGTGCTTTTGCAGAGGTTGGGTGGGAGATGGGTTTGCTTAGTCAGAACATAAACCCCAATATCAATCTCCTAACTACCCCCTACCTCACGTGGGGGTCGGCACCCTGGTAATACATGATACAATATGGTGCCCCCACTCCACGAGGGCTGTCCCTGAGATGGCCCTGATGCACCCTAACAACAAATCATACATATATAAAGTGCCTGTGCTGATGACTTAAAGTGCATAGTATACATATGTATCAAATTAAATAACAGTTAACTTTATTGATTTTAAATGCTGCTACAATATATCAATGCATTTCAGTAAAGTGCCTGTGTTTATTAAATGTGCATAGTACTAAGACAGTAAGGGGTACTCATCACTGATACAGCCAGATACACGATCCTCAGGTTGCTTCAAATTGCTTCAACACTAGGTTTGAGGCCTTTATTAAAACCAGACTGGAGAAAATAAAGAATCTTTGCTATATCCAAAAGCGACTGTGGCCGCATCTCACACAAAGGAACAATAAGTCTTCCATACTTTCTGATAGATCGCCTTCGTGACTGGTTTCCTGCTGGAGATCATCGTGGAAACCACCTGATCTGAAAGACCTCTGGACCTTAAGATCTCCCGCCCAGGATCCAGGCTGAGAGATGGAGTTGGCGGAGGTTGTGGTGCCGTAAGGGACCCTGAGACAGCAAGTCTTCCTGAAGTGGTAGATCAGTGTTGGTTCCAGTGGCAGAACTCTGAGAAGCACAAACAAGCTTCTTTTTGGCCAATAGGGAACGACAGTGATTACCATAGCCCTGTCCCGCTGAATCTTCTGCAACACTCGTGGAATCAACGGAAATGGGGGAAAAGTGTAGCTGAGAATTTCATCCCATCTCTGAGACAGGGCGTCCACTGCCACCGGACTGTCATTTGGATTGAGGGAATAGAATCTCTGAACCTTCGCATTTTGCATGGAAGCAAAAAGATCCACTGATGGCAGACCCCATCTGTGAACGAGACTCTGAAACACTAGCTCGTTGAGGCTCCATTCTGTCGCGCTCATCTGACCCCGGCTGAGATAACATGCTTCTTTCTTATCCGCCCCTCTGAGGTAAACCGCTGAGACAGACCGCACAGTCTTCTCCAACAGAAGAAAAATGTCGTCCGCCAGCTTCTGAAGTGGAAGATGTATGGTTCCTCCCTGTTGACAGAGAAAGGATACGGTGGTGATGTCTGAAAAGACCTTGACGTGTTCGCCAGTCAGCAGCTTCCTGGATCATCGAACTGTTTCCAGAACCGCTCACAGTTCTCGGTAATTTGAACTTTGTTCGCACTGAAGAAAGCCAAGAAACTCTGAAAGTAGGTCTGACCTACTCGTGCACCCCAGCCCTTGAGCATCGCATCTGTTGTGATGTGAATGCTTGGTTCCAATTTGAGGGCTGTGAGATTTATGATAGAAAACCATCAGGCGACTACCGCACTGATAGAAAAGAGTGTGGAAAAGTGACCCTGGAAAATCTAATCCGGAGGCACCTGAGTAACTACACCCATCAGAAGCAAGTTGTTTATGTCCAACCACAGATGAGGAAGGAAAGAAGGGGAACCCTGAGTTAGCACGAAATGACTAGGTGGGGGGGGTGGGAGTTCTGAGAACCCTATTCTGCAACCTTTGAAAGTGGTCTGTAATAACCAAGGATTTTGAGAAACCTCCCGCCAACCTGTGATGACCTGGGACAACAGACCGCGACATTAACATAGTCCTGATTTCTGATGACGATATTTGGAGGTGGAGGGCTGGGATAGTTATCCTTCGAACCCTTAGACTGCCAGTACAGAGATCTTTGCTCTTCTAGAGGGAAGCCTTTCCTCTTATCTGAGGCCCTATCAAGATTTATGACCAGCACCAGACCAAAGACTCGGACCTGAAAAGGGGATAGAGCATAAATTTACTCTTAGAGGCTAAATCGCACGACCAAGACCGAAGCCATATCACCATTCTTGCCGAGCTTGACAGAACATTGTTCTTTGCAGAAAATCGCACAGTTTCTGCCAATACATCTGCCAAAAATGCTGTAGCCATCTTCAATAGCGGTAAGGAGCCTAGAATCGAGTCCCGAGAAGAACATTCTTTAACATGCTTCTCAAAGTCCTCCAACCATACTAACATTGATCTGGCCACAGAAGTATCAGCCACATTCGCCTTCATAGTGATTGCTGCTGTCTCCCATGCCTTTTTTAGAAGACCATCCGCTCTGCGGTCCATTGCGTCCTTTAAACCAGAGGAGTCCTCAAAGGGGATGGATGTCTTTTTCAGGACTTTAACAATTGGCACGTCAATCTTCGGTACCGTATCCCATATCTGAACAAATTCTGCATTAAAAACAGAAGACGATATCTGAACTCTCGGGGAACGAATAATGACCGCTCTGCGTTCTCCCACTCTTCCAAGATCATATCCTTAAGATGTGAATTAACTAGATAGACCTGTGAACATCTGGAACGGAGACCAGCAAACATCTGGCCCTGAATCGAACCAAGTGCCTCTGGCTCCTCAACCTGCATTGTATTGCGTACCATGTGTAAGCGTGTATCTGTATCAGCCGTATTGAACATATAACTCTTTTTCCCACTTCTTGGTAGAGAGGAATGCTCCTCTGAACTGCCTGATTCTGATGACATACTTTCAGAAGATGGTTCAACAATCCACCTGGGACGCTTGCGTTTCCCCTGGGAAGCTGTCTGCAGTGGTGTCACTGAAGCTACAGATGCACTGACCTCTTCTCTGATCATTGTCCTCATATTAGCTAGTAAAGAGGACTGTTCCTCCTGGAGCACAGACTGGATGCATGAAAGGCACATGAGTTTCACATAATTTTCTGCTAATTTGGCATCACACACAGGACAAAGCCTGGATTTGACTGAGGATTTCTTGCTCTCCTACTTTTTGGTAACAGGCACTACTGGGGTTTAATCAGCAGGGGAACCTCAGTAGTGGGTAATGGGTACCTGACCATCCCTGTGCGGACCTTGGGCGACTCTGATGGAGGATCTGCCACGGTGGACTCCATTTCGTAAGACGACAACATTAAACGGAAGACTATATCTGTGCCAAGTGACCGCTCATAGTTTCCCCCCCTTTCTTACACCTTACAGGTTTCAGTCGCCGCAGTCCTACTCGCTCCGATCCGTCGGGCCTTCGCATCCTGCCGCGCTCTGGGACCCAACCCGCACTTCCGGGGTGAGCTGTCTTTGCATGTCTTGCACAGACATAATGCAACGCTGGGAGCTCCTGCTGCAACCAGCCGGCTGAGTGACCCGACCGTGGTTTCAGCCGCTCATGGGTCTGCTTGACGGAGGAAGGAAGCATGTGCGACTGCATACCCCGGGACCCGGTGAGTAGATCCTAAACTGGAATCTGCAAAAAAAAAAAAAAAACACTGGGGAGGGTCGGGAGGGAGGACCCTTTTAACCTCGTGTGTTTCCTGTCCGTACAGAGGATAGGGGCAACCCTCCTATGGTGCGGTCGTGAGGGACGACCTGGAAATAATATTTAAACAAAAACATTAATACTATACATTTTTTCAGTTATTGAAATTTTCTTTTTTTTGGATGACCCCTTCCCTTTAAACCAATTCATAACCATAGAATGTCTTGTGTGGCAGACATCAACAGACGAGAGGACACAGGATGTAGCAAGAAAGCATTTCCTGCACCGTCACTCCACCTTTACCAGCCTGAACTGTTGAGTCCATGACAGGAAGGATTCAAATTCTGCTTGCACCAAATTCTAAACATACTCATTGAAAGGTGCAAAAGGAATATATATTCGTCTGAATAGGCACTGTTTTGTCATTGCCCAATGACGGTAATTAAAGAATTAAAAAAAAAAAATAAAAAAAAAAGTCCAAACGCAGAACAATCAAAGCAACTGAAAGATTACAAGGGGACGGTGAAAAAACACAATAGCGCCTACCAAGTATAAGCATGTACAGTCATATGAAAGAGTTTGGGCACCCCTATTAATGTTAACCTTTTTTCTTTATAACAATTTGGATTTTTGCAACAGCTATTTCCGTTTCATATATCTAATAACGGATTGACTCAGTAATATTTCTGGAGTGAAATGATGTTTATTGTACTAACAGAAAATGTGCAATCCGCATTTAAACAAAATTTGACCGCTGCAAAAGTATGGGCACCCTTATCAATTTCTTGATTTGAACACTCCTAACTACTTTTTACTGACTTCCTGAAGCACTAAATTGGTTTTATAACCTCACTGAGCTTTGAACTTCATAGGCAGGTGTATCCAATCATGAGAAAAGGTATTTAAGGTGGCCACTTGCAAGTTGTTCTCCTATTTGAATCTCCTATGAAGAGTGCCATCATGGGCTCATCAAAACAACTCTCAAATGATCTGAAAACAAAGATTACACAGGTACAGTTCTTGTTAAGCCCTGAAGTGGCAGGCCAAGAAAAATATCAGAAAGGCAGAGAAGAATGGTGAGAACAGTCACAGACAATCCACAGACCACCTCCAAAGACCTGCAGCATCATCTTCCAACCTTCCTAAACCTGACATCTCCCTCTCTGTGTGTGGCACAACGATAAGTCCTAGGCAGCAAGCCAGCTGTCTGGGTGTTATACTTGACACTGATCTCTCCTTCACCTCCCACATACAGTCTCTTGCCCGCTCTTGCCACTTGCACATCAAGAACATCTCTAGAATCCGCCCCTATCTCACAATGGAAACTACAAAAACCCTCAACGTGGCCCTGATCCACTCTCGCCTTGACTACTGTAACTCTCTATTAATTGGTCTCCCCCCCCCTAACTAGACTCTCTCCTCTACAGTCCATCCTTAATGCAGCAGCCAGGGTCACCTATCTGGCCAACCACTACTCGGATGCCTCTGCTCTGTGCCAGTCATTGCACGGGCTGCCCATATATCACAGGATCCAATTCAAACTGCTTGTTCTCACCCACAAAGCTCTCCACAATGCGGCACCCCCCTACATCTCCACCCTCCTCTCTGTCTATCATCCCAACCTTTCTCTACGCTCTGCAAATTACTTTGCAAAGACTAACATCTACACTAATTAGAACCTCCCACTCCCGAATCCAAGACTTCTTCCGAGCTGCAACAAACCTCTGGAATGCTCTACCCCAAGAAGTTAGGACGAATCACAACTTACTCAGCTTCAGACGCACCCTAAAAACGCATCTTTTTAGGGTGGCCTATCACAATCCCTAGTCAAACTAATTTCACCAAATCGCTCCACAACTTCTCAGAAACTTACCCCACGTCAAACTCCATGGTACCCAAATGCATCTCAAGGCTATGGCCAACTGATGCATGAAGCCATTATTTATCCCCCATTTTCTTGAGATGGCTGGATTGTCATTGTAAATAAGCACTTGTACCTTGTCCCCCCCATCTCATTGTAGATTGTAAGCTCTCACGAGCAGGGTTGTCTTTTTTTCCCTTTAAATAATGTATTTTCTATAACTGTTACTTGTTTGTATATGATCCTCCTGAATTGTAAAGCGCTGCGGAATATGTTGGCATTATAGAAGATTATTATTATTATTATCATCTTGCTGCAGATGGTGTCAATGTGCATTGGTCAACAATACAGCGCACTTTGCACAAGGAGAAGCTGTATGGGAGAGTGATGCGAAAGAAGCAGTTTCTGCAAGCACGCCACAAAGTCGCCTGAGGTATGCAAAAGCACATTTGGACAAACCAGTTACATTTTGGAAGAAGGTCCAGTGGACTGATGAAACAAAGATTGAGTTGTTTGGTCATACAAAAAGGCGTTCTGCATGGAGACAGAAAAACACGGCATTCCAAGAAAAGCCCTTGCTACCCACCGTAATATTTGGTGGAGGTTCCATCATGCTTTGGGGCTGTGTGGCCAATGCCGGCAGCGAGAATCTTGTTAAAGTTGAGGGTCGCATGGATTCAACTCAGTATCAGCAGATTCTTGACAATAATGTGCAAGAATCAGTGACGAAGTTGAAGTTACGCAGGGGATGGATATTTCAGCAAGATAATGATCCAAAACACCGCTCCAAATCTACTCAGGTATTCATGCAGAGGAACAATTAC
The DNA here is from genome assembly GCF_048569485.1 of Anomaloglossus baeobatrachus. NCBI lineage: Eukaryota > Metazoa > Chordata > Amphibia > Anura > Aromobatidae > Anomaloglossus > Anomaloglossus baeobatrachus. Next base: position 214,908,846 of record NC_134355.1, on the reverse strand, counting down.
AATGTTCTGGAATGGCCATCCCAGTCCCCAGACCTGAATATCATTGAACATCTGTGGGATGATTTGAAGCGTGTTGTCCATGCTTGGCGACCATCAAACTGAACTGAAAATTGTTTTGTAAACAGGAATGGTCAAATATACCTTCATCCAGGATCCAGGAACTCATTAGCTACAGGAAGTGACTAGAGGCTGTTATTTTTGCAAAAGGACGATCTACAAAATATTAATGTCACTTTTATGATGAGGTGCCCATACTTTTGCACCGGTCAAATTTTGTTTAAATGCGGATTGCACATTTTCTGTTAGTACAATAAACCTCATTTCAATCCAGAAATTCTACTGAGTCAATCAGTTATTAGATATATGAAACTGAAATAGCTGTTGCAAAAACCCAAATGGTTATAAAGAACAAAGGTTAACATTAATAGGGGTGCCCAAACCTTTTCATATGACTGTATAATCCATCTAATGCTTAAATGTGTTTGATACGGCGCTCCTAGGGGGCTGGGAGCCAGAGTACTTCACGGGTCAGAAAGAAGGGGAGTCCAAGTTTTTAAAAATTCTCGTAAAGGTTTGTGACGCTTCCATGTGAAGCAAATGTTTTGTGAATACTGTTAACTGTTTTATTTGCAGTTCATTTACTAGTTATGTTGCAGTGCATATCACTAGTCTACCAGACTTGCACCTCTGAAGTGTCATTTCTCCTTTGTGCCCAAAATGGGGCAGGCCTGAAACACGATGGAACAGTTGGTCCATTTATTCCACATGGCCACTTTGCAAAGTCTCTGTATCCAAGCACCATGTTATGTGTGAGTGATCATCTGGAATATTAAGGGGCTGCGTTCCCCTCAGAAGCGACTCAAAATTCTAAGACACCTGAAGCGGTTGAAACCTGATGTTGCATTGTTGCAGGAGACACATATTGAGGAGGTAAATTTTCACAGGATGCGCAAATTATGGGTGGGAGAGGGATATGGCTCCCCTTCAGTGGCTAGAAAAGCTGGAGTTCTAACGTTATTACAGAAAAACTTGCACTACCAAGTATCTGACAGCTTTGCAGATCTTGAAGGCAGGTTTTTAATCACTGTAAATGGGCGATGACGCAATTCCTTCAATTCTGCCGCCTGTGTCCATTGACCTTCATTTAGTGTTACCTGAAGGTTGGCTATGTTTACAATAAAGTTTCAGCTCAAGCGATCACTCTCTTACGGGGGGACTGGCGGATTAGGAAAATGGAAGTCTCCCAATCGCCAGTCAGGGTCCACCGTGCAGGGATAGTAAACTGCTGCTGGCAACCCGAAGGTCAGAAGGAGAAGACAGAGCTAGGTGGCTCCAAAAAAAATATAAGCCTGACCCAAGTTAAAAGTCACTTGGACCAGGACTATTGTGAACTCTGTTAACGCTACAAGGCCAGGACCTGTCCTGTTAACCCCACAGGGAGTCCTGGGGATAGCTGTCCATGCTAGTATGGGACAGTAGGCACAGCCCAGTTCAAACCACTGGATTGCTACAGCAAGACTGAAATAGTAGGAAGGGAAGCATAACAACTAGCCCTACCATGCCTCACTGCGGATCATGGCGCAACGGGCACCGGACGCGTAACCCTGCCTACCGCTTCCAGTACAAAGGCTCTAAGGCTGCAATGCTATACATGTCTGCTCAGAGAGCATTGTCAGGACGACTGTGCACCGGAGTGTGCTCTCTGGGACTTTTTAATACCTCAGGTCCGCCCCAAGCACTGTCACACAAGATGGCGCCAACAGGAGCCAATGGCGGAGTGCCACATCATCAACCAGCGACTGCACTGACGACACAACCGCAGCACCGCCGCAAACACCCTATCAGTCACTGTCAGAAGACCAATGATTGGGTGCCAGCTCATACGGGCGGGCTTCTGCGAGCCAGTCCGGACTGGCCACATCATCAGGGCACCTGACGCTATCCAGCCTATCAGGTCCTGCCACATCACAGACATACCTAGTGAAGTCCTCACCGGATTTAAAGCTGCTTTACATGCAGTGACATCGCTAGCGTTGTCGCTGGTGAAAGCACCCACCCACGTCGTTTGTGCGTCACGGGCAAATCGCTGCCCGTAGCGCACAATATAGTTAGTCCCCGTCACACTAACTTACCTGCCTAGCGACGTCGCTGTGGCCGGTGAATCGCCTCCTTTCTAAGGGGGGCGGTTCGTGCGGCGTCACACGGCAGCCGTCTAATAGAAGCAGAGGGGCGGAGAGCAGCCGAAAAAGTGACGCCCACCTCATTGCCGGAGGACACAGGTAAGGTGTTGTTCCTCGTTCCTGGGGTGTCACACGTAGCGATGTGTGCTGCCCCAGGAATGACGAACAACCTGCATCCAGCAGCATCAACGATATTTGGGATTAGAACGATGTGTCAACGATCAACGATACTCATCTTATTTTTGATAGTTAGCGGTCGTTCGTACGTTTCACACGCAACGAAGTCGCTAACGAGGTAGGATGTGCGTCACGAATTCCGTGACCCCAACGACATCTCGATAGCGATGTCGTTGCGTGTAAAGCGGCCTTTAGAATCAGTGCACTGTGTGAGCTTGCTCAGTAGCTTGAACTGAGGACTTGGCTTCAGGAATGAGGCCAACAGGCTGAGCATGCTCAGTAGGAACAACACAGGACTTAGACAGGGCATGAAGGCCAAGTAACTCGGCAAAGAGGTTTTTCGCACTAAGTGTGTGAGCATGCTCAGTAGCTTGAACCGAGGAATGGAACCAACAGGCTGAGCATGCTCACCAGGCGAAACACTGGACATAGGCTCTGGCTGGGGTAAATCGGCACACACATGCGCACTAGCCGCCTCTACACTTAGGTGTGGAGGAATAAGCAGCCAGCTGGACTACCTGAGGCACGGCCAAAACTGAAGCCGACGCCTGGGTGTAACAGGAACCGCAGAAGGCTGCTTGAGGAAACGGCGGCGCCGATTTGCAACACGCTCAATCATTAAGTGCTGTCCCACCGATTGACTTGATCAACATTTGCCCCTTTTCAAGCGCGTCACTTCAAGATGGAATCACTTTTAGGGGTTCTGGCAGCAATAAACAATTTGATCACTTTGCCAATCAGAGTCCCAGCATGTCCCTCTTGCAGACTTATTGCCAGTTGCAGTGTATATCACATGCGCTGTTGTTCAAATAGGAGAGAGATGTGAAGCAACTTGAACAAGATCATCAAATTCTAAAGGACGATTTTGCTATTTATTGAAAGTTTAGACTTGCAAAGTACTTACCTTATTCCTACTTTCCTGTTCTAGTCTCTAGCAGTATTAAGATGATTGCAGGCATTGTTTGTGTTTTTATCCCTATCTTTAGAGAAGGAGCTTCACTACTTATATCATGTAGCTGAAGTGCAGCACAGATTCATCTCAACTAAAAGCCCTTGAGTCTTTGTTCAGGAATATAAACAGACATTTATAGGACATTTCATAACTTTCCCAAATTCTTCTTTAAAAATATTCATCACATACTCCATTGAATCGCTGTACCCAATATATTATATATTTTAGGAGTTGGCTCATTTTATACTGACTCCACCAAAATGGACACAGACTCCCCAGCCCTGATTTCAACACACTTGGAATTTTTCTACACTTTCCAGTGCACCACATTATAAAATGAATGAAATCATTTAGAAGTACAACTTGTCTTGCAATTAACAAGCCCTTAAGTGGTAATGTAAACTGAAAAAATAAAAAAATAATATATGTCAGTTAGAAAGAAAAACGGGGAAAGAAAAGAAAAAAAAAAAAAACACAAAACAAAACAAAACTGAAAAAGCCCGGTCATGAATGGGTAAAGCATTGTGCGAACAACACAGTTAATTGCTACATAATGTGTGGCTCGATACAGCGGGGTTCATAGTACACTCACCCCCACTGACGTGAACTTCATATAAAGAGTATCGAGGTGAGGACAACATTCTCATATCAGGCCGAAACTTTTCTGCCAAGGTTTCTATAACATCTTGCGTCGTGGCTGTGCTTGAAACTCTGATGCATTTTGTAGCAAAGTTTCCAGCAGCTTTGTCTTGGAAGTAAAACCTCATTACTCCATGGAACTCCAAATCCTAGAACACACAATAATATTTGATTATGAATTGCTTTTAGTGAGAATTAGTAGATAGTACTTTACCACTAAAAATAATAAAAATACACATTTATATTTGCCTAGAGTGTTACACATTACAGGGAAAAAAGAACAAAAAAAAGTGATTTGTAGAAAATGAAAAAAAAAAACAAACAAAAAACGAAACTACATGACAAATTGCAGAATAACTGCGCTTCCTACTTGCTCTCTTGATTTCTTTTGTACACAAAAATTGCTTTATATTTCAGTTCGAGAAAAATTCATAACTTTACATAAAACAAATTAGTTTGCCGCCATATTCTGAGACTCCTAACATTAATTTTCTCATCAATGGTGCTATGCCATATATTATTTTTTGCGCAGGGAGCTATTGTCTTAATTTAATGCTGGGGTCCATACTTTGTTTTGATCGCTTTCCATCACATTTTTTTGCAGAAAGTGCAGAGAAGTAGAAAATTGCAATTCTGGTGATTTTTTTTTTTTTTATTAATATATAACTTTATTAAAGAATTTTCCTTACAAATGGAATTTACACATCAAATAACAATAAGAATAAACAAGACATAAAGGAGAAAAAGACATAAGGAAAGACAAAAGTTTGAGGGGTGGGGGAGGAAGAGTAAGGACAGGGGGTCTGAGCAGACAGGTTGTGTGCAAAACACCTGCACGGAACACCAGAGCACGCGGATGCTTCGCGTCAGCACTCTGTTGATGCCAGCTGTAATGTATTCCATCCGTGTCTCGTTTCTCAAATCCTCAGTTCCAAATCTTGGAGAGTGGGAGAAAGTCTTTTTCCAGTACGAGGCTATCAGACATTTCACCGAAGTCCATATATGGAGGAGCAGCCTGGCTAAATCTTTCGTAATCCCTGGGGCTGGAACATTAAAGGAGATAATTGAAAGGGTCCAAAGAAACCCTACACCCCAGAACTCTGTGGGTCAGCTCTCATCTCTATCCAAAAAGGAGAAAGGACCTCGCAATCCCAAAAAATATGAGGGAGGGATCCTCTCTTTTTCATACATATCCAGCACCGCTCCGATGAATAAGGAAAGAGCCTTGCAAAGATCTCTGGGGTATGGTACCAATGCATAAAAATGTTATATTGATTCTCTTTTTGTGTGGTGCAAAGAAAAGTCTTTGCTGCCCTCTCCCAGTTAGTCTGCCATAGTGATTTCGGTATATCACTTCCCAAATACGTCTCCCATTTTGACATGTATGATGTTTTATCTCAGCATGTGAGGCAAGCAAGTCATATTTGCGTGACATCAGTCCCTTCATCGAGATGCCCTGCCTGCAGAGGCCCTCAAATGGGGAAGGTTTAGAGAATGAGCTAAACTTTACCGTTGAGGTGGCCAGATGACGTATCTGTGTAATGTATAGAAGGCTGCTGCAGGTATTTTGAATGTTTCCCAAAGTGTAAAAAAGGTAGAATTGCATTAGTGAGAGGATCAATATCCACAAAACAAAAAAAGATGTGCTCTGGTCCATGGGACAATCATGTGGCTGGTTGAACTGCCTGGCAATATATACAAGGCACTCCTGAATTCAGTAAAATATGATGATTTTTTATTATTTCATACTCCGTTTAGTCAAGTCAGACGTTGCAAACCAAACATGGCCTTCATCAGCAACTAGCAGATATGTGACTTATCTGCAGCCTGTTATTTCTGCCATGGGCAGTTGCAGTGATGCTATTAAGAGAATTTCTGTGGTGTACAGCCTGTCATTAGCAGTATCCACTGCTGTGTGGAGGCTCCACACAGTTCCCTGTGCACCAGTCGCCGAGCCAGTGGTTGTACACTCGTGGCCTGGCCCGGTTCCGTGGCCCCGTGGTGCGCAATAGAAAGGGGTTAATTTAAGGGGGATAGTCCGACTACGCCAGCTCCCCCGAGCTTTGGTGCCCCAGTTCAGTTCGGCCCAAGATGCTCGGATCCGGGTCTCTGTGCCCTGGGGGAGGCTAGGTGGAACAAAAGAAAAAGGAAAGAATAAATGATGCAATGTACTGTGGATGAGATAAAAGCGCTAGGCAATAACTGAGATCCACACAAGTAAGGCTAAGTTCACATTTCCGTTGATTTGTATCAGTCACATGCGTCGCTTGACGCATGTGACTGATGCGCTGTTCAACGCTGTACAACGGATGACAAAGAACAGAATTCTTTGTCGGATTCCGTTGTGTGCGGGGGGCGGAGTTAGGGGGCAGAACCGAGCGGGGGGCGGGGCCAGGCGCTGAGGATGTCAGTGGAAGTGCTGCGGTCTGCATGGCTGGGGACAGGTGAGTGTATCTGTGAGTGAGTGAGTGTGTGTATGTGCATGTATGTATGTATGTATGTATGTATGTATGTATGTGTGTGCACATGCAAAGTGCGGGAGGGGGCGGAGCTGAGCGGGGGGCGGGGCCAGGCGCTGAGGATGTCAGTGGAAGTGCTGCGGTCTGCATGGCTGGGGACAGGTGAGTGTATCTGTGAGTAAGTGTGTGTATGTGTATGTATGTATGTATGTATGTATGTATGTATGTATGTATGTACATGCAAAGTGCGGGAGGGGGCGGAGCCGAGCGGGGGGCGGGGCCAGGCGCTGAGGATGTCAGTGGAAGTGCTGCGGTCTGCATGGCTGGGGACAGGTGAGTGTATCTGTGAGTGAGTAAGTGTGTGTATATGTATGTATGTATGTATGTATGTATGTATGTATGTATGTATGTATGTGTGTGCACATGCAAAGTGCGGGAGGGGGCGGAGCCGAGCGGGGGGCGGGGCCAGGCGCTGAGGATGTCAGTAGAAGTGCTGCGGTCTGCATGGCTGGGGACAGGTGAGTGTATGTGTGAGTGAGTGTGTGTATGTATGTATGTATGTATGTATGTATGTATGTATGTGTGTGCACATGCAAAGTGCGGGAGGGGGCGGAGCCGAGCGGGGGGCGGGGCCAGGCGCTGAGGATGTCAGTAGAAGTGCTGCGGTCTGCATGGCTGGGGACAGGTGAGTGTATGTGTGAGTGAGTGTGTGTATGTGCATGTATGTATGTATGTATGTATGTATGTATGTGTGTGTGCACATGCAAAGTGCGGGAGGGGGCGGAGCCGAGCAGGGGGCGGGGCCAGACGAGGGTGTCAGTGCTTGTCTGCATGGCTGGGGACAGGTGTGTGTGTGTGTGTGTGTGTGTACATACATGTGCGGAGTGCGGGAGGGGGCGGGGCCGAGCAGGGGGCGGGGCCAGACGAGGGTGTCAGTGGCAGTGCTTGTCTGCATGGCTGGGGACAGGTGTGTGTGTGTGTGTGTGTGTACATACATGTGCGGAGTGCGGGAGGGGGCGGGGCCGAGCGGGGAAGTGTCGGCCTCCCTGCACACGTAACCAGCCTAAATATCGGGTAACAGCAAAGCACCCGATGTTTACCTTGGTTACCCGATATTTACCTTGGTTACGGGCCTACACCGCTTAGCGCTGGCTCCTTGCACCGTAACCAGGGTAAATATCGGGTAACCAACCAAAGCTGGTGACGTGTGCAGGGAGCCAGAGAGCATGCGCAGCGAAATCCGACGGATCTCGCTGCTCAAAAAACGTTACATGCTGCGTTCCTCCCGCCCGGCGGTCAGTCGTTCCACGACTGATCAGTCGGGCGGAGGGTGCAACGCAGCATCATCAGTCACAATCCGCTGCTCATACAAGTCTATGGGAGCAGCGGAATCCGCTAAACGGATTCCGCTGTTTACAAGAGCAGCGGATTGTGACTGATAGATTTTAGCGGAAATGTGAACTTAGCCTAAGGCTAAGTTCACACTTCAGTTGTTTTCAATCCGTCAGGTCCGTCAGCAACGGATCAGTTGTTTTTTAGATGTCAACTGATGCAACTGATGTGTTTTTCACAGGATTCCTTTCACAGGAATCCTGTGAAAAAATGGATCAGTTGCATCCGTCACATCCGCTGTGCGTCCGTTTTTTGACGGATCAGTCATGATCCGTCTGTGTTTGGGACAGCCCAGTGGGCGTGCCAAACATGCTGGGCATGCTCAGTAGAGCATGACTGAATCCTGCGCTGGATTCCGTTGTAAGACGGATTACGACGGAATCCAGCACCATAGACATACATTACAAGCTTGACGGATGGTGACGGATACCTGTGCGGCGCGTTAATTTTGACGGCCCGAAAAACGTTACATTCTGCGTTGCTCCCCGCTCGGCGGTCAGTCAAAAACAACGGACCGCGACGCAGCGGATGCAACACAGGGTCATCAGTCGCAATCCGTCACTAATAGAAGTCTATGGGGAAATACTGGATTCCTGCAAAATATTTTGCAGGATTCCTTAATTCCTCAAGGCTACGGATTGTGACTGATGCAAAACAACTGAAGTGTGAACTTAGCCTAACACCGTCCAAGTCTTTTACTGGTGCAACTGGAAAAGGCTGCCTCTGGACGTGCTGACTGCTCTGGTTGCTGAATCCCACCACCTTTGCTGTGAACCTGGCCACATTCTTCCTGGCACCCCTGGGGTTTATTGTCCTCCCTGGCGTAGAGCAGTTGGAGGACTGGTGTCTCTCTGGTCCTGCCGCTGAGCAGCTTGAGCTAATTTAACGGGTTCTACCCGGGCCCTCTCTGTGCTGCCTATGCCTCAGACTCTTGGGGTCGACCGTAGGCGCTGAATCCCTCCGGCCGTGCAAATCTCGACAAGTCGACCTGGATCTGTACCTTGTCCTGGGGGTTCGTGCCCAGTGTTGAGCCCTAGGTCCTACTTCCAAGGGATCCCTCTGTCCCAGAGTCTGGATCACCTCCACTATCCAGGCACCACTCCTCCTGTTGGTGGCTTGTATATAGGCTCCAGGTGGCTTCAGCCTCTCCAAACTTCACTCTCTGCCTTCCTTTGCTGCTCTGCATGCAGCAGCTTGCTCGCTCCACTCCGCTCTCCCTCAGTGCTCCTCATCACCACCACCACACGCTGACTTCGCCCACTCACACCCCCTGCACTCCCCAGGGTCCTAACTACAGGGGGGTTGGATTTATACTTTCAGAGACCAACCCTGCTGATCCTTTGTCTCTGTCAGTGCCCTCTAGTGGTGTGTAGTGGTGTGGTATGGGTGTTGTTGATGTGACATACTGGTGTGTTTTAGCACAGGTGAAAAGGAATTCAGCTTGTCACTACAGGTGGTATATTTGTAGCGGCACCAGTTAAACGCAGGGGTGCTACATTCCTCCTTGGTTAACTGCAGCACGTCCACGGGCTGCTTACTCAACAGGTACTGTAAACTTTTATATGCAGTAAAACAGGTAAAACATTTTTAAACCTAAAATATTAAACTGGTTACACTCTCATCCTTTGCGGGAAGCACATTTTCTTTAAACGTTGCAAAGCAGGTTTCACTTCCCTTGCCACCCACCACCCAGAGTCTCTGGTGCTACTAGCCAGTGGTCTCCCACTTAAAGTACCTGGGGTCCATTCCTTTAACAGCAGGTCAACAGCTGGTGACAAGGTCCTGGGAGGGGGTCACTGGGTTCAGTGGTGACGGTGTCCTGTCCTGGCCTACTCCACCACGGACCCTTTCTGCGCCATGCTCTCTCCTGGGAACAGTCCTGTATAGCAGGCTGCAGGTTGGAACTGGTGTTGAGCACAACCAGTCCTGTAGCTTTTGGTCCATAGATTAGTAAAAACATTTGAAAATGACTCATAAGTAAACTGGTCAACAAAGCAGTGGCTACCTGGAAAACTGGTAGCTGGTAACAACAGGAACAAAACAGTCTTTTGTGGCAACTGGCAAACAGCTACCTTTTACTGCTGTGTGCTTGCATGAATGGGGGCTGGCACCTCAACAGCGACCCTCTCTGGTTGAGGCTCCACATCCAGTGCGTACCAGCCCTGCTTCTCCATGGTGCCTGTTGTAGGTAACGATATCACCAGGTTCCAAGTCACTATCAGGGTGGCCTCTAGGGAGATGGGATACCACATCCCTTCGGGAAACAAAAAACACTCCTGGCTGCAGGCCCGGCTTAGTGATGAATCCCCATCCCTTCTTTTTATTAAACCGGTCCACCACACCCTGGTAACTGACTCCGCGGCTCGCCCAACGGGCCAGTCTCAAAGTCTGTTTTTCTCTCAGGTCTCGGGCCTCCACCTGGGTCCTCCGGGCCTCCCTTACCTTCCGCTCCCGGGCCAACTTCACTACTATGGTCTGGCACGCCTCCTCGATTTCCGGTGACTGTGCAGCACCCAAAGCTGGCTGCCCGGACAATCCGATGCGGGGAACAAATGGGGATCCCGAGCAGGGCAGGTTGGCTCACCTCCTGGGGACCTGCTGCCGGAGCCCTGGCAGCAGCACATGATTACTCCGTTGAGGCTGGGTCGCTGACGGCGTCCTCCGCGATTGTGACTGGTGACGTCATCAGGTGCCGGGAAGCTGGAAAAAGAAAATCCCCAGTCAGCGACTGAGGTGCTGCGACCACTTTTGTTTGGGAGGCAAGAACTGGTTCCCCAGTCAGCAACTGGGGTGCTGCGAGTCTCTGGTCTGGGGGCAGGAGCTGGATCCCCAGTCAGCAACTGGGGTGCTGTGACTATTTCTGGTCTGGCCATCACCTCTGAGCCCACCACTTGGCGGCTAATACACTCTGACAGCGGGATTCTCCGCGCTGAGCCTGGAACCGGTCCCACGCCCAAAGGCAGCAGCAAGGGGGTCTGGGTGACCACCTCTCGACACTGATCGCACGGCCCGGATCTCGTGGGCCCGCATCGCCACGGCCATCTCCCGCAGCTCAGAGCGCCACTCTATCATCACTTGCTGGAGTGATTGCGCCTGCACCCGGTCACAAAACTGGGCGAGCTCCCAATCCCACCAGGCGGCAGTGCCTGGTTCCAGCTCACTGGTTTCTGTCTCCTCCATGGCAGACATCCTCTCCCACGGGCATCCGGAACAGGTCTCAAGTCTCTTGCAGAGTTCCGGGATCTCTGCAGTTGTAGGTTGCCGCCTACATCCTGGAGCCACTCCCTGGGGCGGGAGCTCCAGTTTCACGCCCTTTGTAGCTGTGGCGCAGCAAATATTTACAGTCAAGAAAAATGGCGGCAAAAGAAAATTTTGGAGGCAACGTTGTAAAATGGCGTCAAAGTCCATAAAAGCAAACAAATAGTCCCAAAAAGGCACGCTGTCACCCGTTTTAGCGAGTCTAGTTGGTATCCTGCAGACTGGGCCAAAGTTGCGACACCCGCACGGGACCCCGAGGGATTGGAGTAGCTCAGTCCGTTCCCTGTGCACCCGTCGCAGAGCCAGTGGTTGTACAGTCGTGGCCTGGCCCGTTTCTGTGGCGCGCATTAGAAAGGGGCTAATTTAAGGGGGATAGTCTGACTACGCCAGCTCCCCCGAGCTTTGGTGTCCCAGTTCAGTTCGGCCCAAGCCGCTCGGATCCGGGTCTCTGCGCCCTGGGGGAGGCTCGGTGGAACAAAAGAAAAAGGAAAGAAAATAAATGATGCAATGTCCTGTGGATGAGGTAAAGGCGCTGGACAATAACTGAGATCCACACAAGTAACACAGTCCAAGTCTTTTACTGGTGCAACTGGAAAAGGCTGCCTCTGGACGTGCTGACTACTCTGGTTGCTTAATCCCACCACTTTTGCTGTGAACCTGGCCACACTCTTCCTGGCACTCCTGGGGTTTGTTGTCCTCCCTGGCATGGAGCAGTTTGAGAACTGGTGTTTCTCTGGTCCTGCCACTGAGCAGCTTGAGCTAAATTTAACGGGTTCTACCCAGGCCCTCTCTGCTGCCTATGCCTCAGAGTCTTGGGGTCGACCGTGGGCGCTGAATCCCTCCAGCTGTGCAAAACTCGACAAGTCGACCTGGATCTGTACCTTGTCCTTGTGTCCTTGTGCCGAGCCCCGTGTTGAGCCCTAGGTCCTGCTTCCAAGGGATCCCTCTGTCCCAGAGTCTGGACCACCTCCACTCTAACCAGGCACTCCTCCTCCTGTTGGTGGCTTGTATACAGGCTCCAGGTGGCTTCAGCCTCTCCACACTTCACTCTCTCTGCCTTCCTTTGCTGCTCTGGATGCAGCAGCTTGCTCACTACACTCCTCTCTCCCTCAGTCCTCCTCATCACCACCACCACACACTTCTGCCACCACATGCTGACTCCACCCACTCACACCCTCTGCACTCCCGAGGGTCCTAACTACAAGGGGGGTTGGATTTATACTTTCAGAGACCAACCCTGCTGATCCTGTGTCTCTGTCAGTGCCCTCTAGTGGTATGTAGTAGTGTGGTATGGGTGTTGTCGATGCGACATACTGGTGTGTTTTGGTACAGGTGACAGGAATTCAGCTTATCACTACAGGTGGTATATCTGTAGTGGCACCAGTTAACTGCAGGGGCGCTACGTATTCATGACCCTCGACCTGAAACCCCTGCACGTCTGGACTTTCCCTGATTTGTGCTGCCAGAGAATCTAAAGAGAATATAAACAGTAGGGCAGAGAGGGGTACCCCTGTCTACAACCATTATATATATGAGAAGAGAAGATGATGAGGCATGAGGGAGCTGCACTATCTCCTCTGGGTCTGTATACAAAGCACGCACAGCCTGCAGAAAACGCACCACAATACCAAATCTCTTAAGGGTGGCAAATAAGGGCCAACCCAGCCTGTCAAGGCCTTTTCTACATTGAGGCTAAATAGCAACTCTTCCCCTTTATTTTGGTTCAGGACATCTATAAGGTTTATTATTATTAGTCTAGTATTATCCCCCGCTTGTCTATCGAGGATGAATCCCACCTGGTACTAGTGTATCAATTGTGGAAGGAGTCCGGAAAGTCTGGTGGTCAGTATTCTCGTAAATATTTTTAGGTCTCCATTGAGCAGTGATATCAGGCGATAACTTGCACAATTAGCAGGATCATCTCCCTGTTTTGATATTAATTGTGATATGTGATCGCAGCATTGGGGCGTGGGGGGGGGGGGAGGGGATTGGTGCACCATTCAAAATTGAGTTGAACAGGGGCAGCATTTGGGGTAGGAGTGTGTTTTGAAAAGTTTTAGAATACAGATACGTGAAGCCATCAGGGCCAAGCGCCTTTCGGTGTGGTAGGTCTTTGAAAGCAGAGGTCACCTCTTCCACAGTAATCGAGACATTGAGTGTGTTTACATTTTCTGTGCATAATGTTGCTAGTGAAAGACCTGCAAGGTATTCATCGAGCAAGGAGGTCCCTCGTCTCTAGATCTGTTGGTAAAGTAGACAGGAGAGAATACAATCTAGCATAATAGTCTCTAAAAGGCGTCGGTTTGCTTTTGGGGGTTGTAGGTCAGAAGGCTCTGTGTGTCCCTGATAACCATGGGGGAAGTCTGTGTAGTACGGTCTCAAAGCTGTGCCGTAAGAATGGAGTGAGCCTTGTTGCCACGCTCATGATATCATTGCCTGGTGTAAACCAGTACCTTTTACACTTTTTTTTTTTTTTTACTACTAAGTTTTTCAGCCTGCTCCTCACTTGCACGATAAATATTAACATGTATATGGTAGGGCGTGTAAGCATGTCTCGCTCTAGCTGCCCAAGCTGTTCAGTAAGCTCTTAGTGCTGCTCATTGGCATCCCTCCAAGTAAGATGCCAAGATGATGCAATTACCCCTCATTACTGACTTCTGTGCCTCAAATAGGATCGACAGTGAAGAAACCGAACCACGATTCAATTGAAAAACAATTCTCCAACTAACCATGGAGTTTAGTCTGATGAATGGGAGCCTTTAGGAGGTGGTCGTTCAATCTCCAGTGGCATGCTTTCCTCGCTTGAGCAGACAAATGAAGATCAAGCAGGACTGGGGCATGATCTGACCACGTTATGTGGCTTATTTCAGATGTCTTGGTAAAGTGCAGGGGTGTAAGATTGCCCAAAAAAATGTCAATTCGTTTGTGGGTGTTGAATGTGGGTGAGAATAAAATGTATTCCCACCCTCTTCCCATCACACGGTGCCATATATGCTGTAGGGAACTTCCCTCTCGCAAATTTAAATGAGCGATTGTTATGATGGGTCTCCTGTATGAAGGTTATATCCACCTTTGAGGATTTCTGTTCTTTGAGGGCTAGCCTTCCTTTAATATTAGTGTTTAACCTCTTAACATTTAGAGACACTATATGCACCATGATTGGGGTTTAAAGTAGTCAAAAAATTTTGGACCCCAGAGGCCCGGGGTCTTACCCAGATTCAACAACTGCTACACCATCGGCCCCGCAGGAGAGATTTTAGCCAGACAGCTCTGTGGAATCTTGAACGAGTTAATAGGCATAGTGTCAGACAGAGGGGTAGGGAGGTATAAGAAGGGAAGGGGGGAGGCAATGAACAATTACAGATTATCACTTTGCATTAAGTGAAAATTACATCACTGAATTGGTTTTCTTCACTTAACTTCAGGAGAAAAAGGAAAAAAACCCTGCTCAAGTGTATTTTACAAGAAATCAAGAAAAGAAAACCTTCTAAATGTTGTATAAACCATACATCTCTAGTGTTTGGTCAGCCCTAGGAGATGGTAAGACTCGGTGGGAGTCAGCAATCTGAGGTGCAGGACAAAGCTCCTAGGTTGGCTAGAAAGTTGGCTAGGAAAAACACGGAAGTTCACTTGGCTCAAAAAAAAAAAAAAAAAAAACACAACCCACAAGGCTAGGGAAAAAAAAAACAAACAAAAAAACAACACAAAAACCCACTAAGGAATTAGGCCTGATACACGTCTGCTCCTCGCAGCAGTTTCCTGTAGCAAATATTCAATCCAGTCAAAATGGATCATAATATTGCCTTCAGATGACTCAGAACCTAGCCTCTCTCTTGCAAGCGGGCCTGCCCTACTGGCCTGATGGAGTTTGGCAATGGGGGTGAGCGGTTTCTCTGAGGAGGACTTGTGCCAGATTGCTGGTGGCGGGGGAAACGTGAGTTCCCATTTGAACATTTTTGGAGTGGGCAGCCCCAGGGTCTTGTAGAAACGAGGCAAGTCCGATGAGACCTTGAGTGTAGCTGTGCAGCCATTCTGACTAGAAGGCTAAAGGGGAACCCCAACCTGTAGAGGATCTGTTTTTCTCTCAGGAGGTACAGAAATGGTCGGAGCAATATCCTGTTTTGCAAAAGAAACCCAAGAGAGGTCTGGAAGGAGCTAGATAAGGTGTCCTTCATGTTCTATGGAGCAGTCTCCTTGCTTGCATCATGACGTCCTCTCTGAGTTTATAGTCCGCGACACAGCATATGATATCCCTGGGTGTCAGAGGAGCTTTTTGGTCTGAGTGCATTATGTGCTCTGTCTAGGCTGATCATATGGGCTGCGGGAACTTCGAGAACCTTGTTAAAGAAATGACCACAGACAGATTCTCTTCCCCATATTGCTCTGGGAGACCTCTAATTCGTATATTGTGTTAGCGTCCCCTGTTATCTAGGTCCTCCAGGTGCCTCTGATTATCACAAAGGGTTTCATGCTGTGCCATTATTGTCGACTGAAGTTTAGCCATATTGTTTCCCGTTTCGTCATGGTAGTACTCCAGGGCCTCCACTCTCTGGGTGATATACTGTATATCGTGGCGGACAGTGTGAAGCAGTGTGCCGCCATCACACAGATTATCGCTAAGTATGAAACGCTGTTTTCTTTATTTTTCAATTATTTTCCCCAGTGCCGGATCTGCATCTTGCACCCAAAATTCCAGATGCAGCAACCGGAAATCTTTGAAACTGCGCGGATCCGGATTTTTACAATTCAGCCCTAAATGTGACTCAACGTTGATCTATTTTTTTGAGAAACAATACTTTTTGCTCGTTTTAAAGACCAAAGTGGATAATTTTTTTGAAAAGGCGCTGTTCAATATTGACGGACTGTCTGAAAAAGTTCCTGACTGCTACAGTTTCTTTTTCCTTTGAGCTCTCCCACCGGAATGGATTTAATAGTATGGGCAGGATGAAAACTATGCGTTTAGTATAGTATTACCAGATGTAATTTTGCAAAATCTTTTACGAATGATTGGTAAATCATGATATCTAGAAAGCTCTAAATACAAAAATTTAACAGTATTGGAATGAGCTATATATGTAAATCGCAAATTGAAATAATTGGTATTCAAATAAAAGCATAAAAGACAGTATAAGATCAAAACTCCCTTCCCATATAATAATCAAATCATCAATGTACCTAGCATACCACATCATGTTCTTCTCAAAAGGATTCTGGAGGTTATAAATATAACAGTCCTCCCACCATTCCATAACCAAATTTGCAACAGAAGCTGAAAATCTTGCACCCATGGCAACATCATTTTTCTGTAAAAAAATTTTTATTAAACATAAAAAACATGAGTAAGCAAAAATGATAGAACCTGATGAATGAACCTACATAATTGTGTATTGGGTATATTTTTCCAAATAGCAATAGCTAGAATTGCAACATGATGTGGTTTGCTAATGTACAACGAAGAAATGTCAAATGTGAGCCAAGTCCTTTCTCCTGACCACTTTACACCATCAAACATTTCAAGAACATCTCTTGAATATTTTAAATAACTAGGAATGCAAGTCACTAAAGGCTGGAAATGAAAATCCAGCCATCCCCCCAGACGCTCAAACATAGATCCAATACCTGAAACTATGGGTCTCTAGTGGTGTAGTTAACTTTAGGCAACGCGTGCATAATGGGAATTACTGGATTTTTCAACCACCAAATAACCTTTCAATAGAAGAAATATAATCATGAGTGTTCATAACCACTACTGATCCGCCTTTATCTGACATTAATAGTTAGACCATGTGCGCACGTTGCCTTTTTTCGTGACCACAAAAATGCAGCGTTTTTGGCCACTAAAAAAACGTACAAAAACCACACCCGCGGTAAAAAAAAAAAAAAGCATAAAAAAAACATGCATTTTTGCGCGCTTTACCGCGTTTCACGCATTTTTGTTGCTGCGTTTTTTTCAATGCATTGTATGGGTGCAAAACGCTGGCAAAAACGCTGAAATAATTGACATGTTGCATCTTTGTGGTTACCACAAAAATGCACCTAAAAAGAAAACTGCACTGTGCGGACAGCAAAAATTAAAAAAACCTCAGATTTTGCTGGGGAAGGAGAGTCATGCAGTTTTAAGACCAAAAATGCACCCGAAAAACAAGCAAAAATGCAGCAAAAAACTAACCGTGCGCACATAGCCTTAAATTGTTTTTATCACGTAAAGATTTTAAAGACTGATGTTCAGCAGTGGTTAGTTTACTTTTTTTTTAGATTTATAGAACTCTTATACTTTTTTGATCCTTCAAAATGCGAGATCCACAATTTAGTACGATTTCAAAGAAATCCAATAAATAAGTGGATTTTATTGTAATTTTCCTGGAAGCTGGTTCCTTTCCTTCACTTGCTGATATACATGCTGACAACAGCAGCGGGATCTCGCGCTTCCATGGCGTTAGAGGAATAAGCGCCAAAATATGTGGTGAGCTGGACTATTTCTACATAAAGATAGACATGCAGATTTGGGCCACAATCTGCATGAGAAACTGCACCAAATCTGCAACAAAAAATCTCAGCGTGCACACAACCTTTGAGGGTCTCTTCCAGAAGAAGGAGAAGGAGAAAAGTCAATTAAGTGGTGAAAACTGGTAGCATAGATCGAAATCTTTAGAAAAAAGTATTTTTAAATATCCTTTATGATCTGCTAATGAGCACAGGGACTATTCGCAGGAGCGTTTGTTCTTGCTCTTATTCCGCCCTCTTAGAATGTTAGCTCGCCCACAGCGGTGTGCTAACATGCTATGCAATGTCCATTGCCAGTGTCATCATCGGCAGTAACATGTGTACCAGTGTACGTTGCCACCGCCTCAGAACACTGGGATTAGGATCAGCATTATGAAGACAGGTGTACGCGTCTTGGCTTTAGAAAGGTCTAGTGTGCATAACCAGAAGTGCGGCGACTTCTAATCCGTGCACACTGATCATAAGCCCGGCGTTCTGAGGCAGAGCAAAAAGGACACAGGTACGGAGTCACAGCCAATAAAAATGCTGAGCCATGGGCATTGAATAGCATGTCAGCATATCCCTGTAGGCATACTAACATACTGTAACGCCTGCCTGGATAAAACAGACTCAGGTAGGATGGACATACTAAAGGGAAGCCCCTCACCAAGCAGGACCCCAGAAACCTGAAACCCTTTAACCCCTATACAGGGATTTGGAATTACACAAGGCACTGGAGATCTCTACCCGTGGAAGGCTGCTGCTGCTGTCCGATGAGAGTAGTCAGGCAGGGTCAAACCAAGAACAGCAGAACAGGGACAGAATCGGCAGGCAAAGGCGTAAACAGAAAACGTAGCAGTGGTCAGATCCGGGTCAGGCAGCGAGGTACAAAACAGCAGGCAGAAGCAGGGCTGTGGAGTCGGAGTCGGAGCTCATTTTGGTGGAGTCGGTATAAAATGCACCGACTCCGACTCCTAAAATATATAATAAATTGGGGACAGGAGTGCAATGCAGAATGTGCTGAATATTTTACTAAATAATAACATTTAGTATAATGCTTATATTTAAGTGAAAAATTTATTGTAGTACAATGTGAACATCAGACATTTAATTGTTTTTATTATACAATAATCAAGATATTTGGATAGAACATAAAATATTTATTGGAATACAACTTTAGAACACAAAAAACTAATAAATTGTAAATATGTTATATATATATATATATATATATATATATATATATATATATATATATATATATATATATATATATATATATATATATATATATATATATATATATATATATATATATATATATATATATATACATATACATATATATATATATATACACATATATATATACACATATACACACACATATATACATACATACATATATATACATACATATATATATATATACATATATATACATACACATATATATATATATATATATATATACACATATACACATACATACACACACACACACACAGTGTATATACACACACAAGATATATATGTAATCTACTGTATATTACATAGTGTATTACATATTTACAATTTATTACAGTTTTTTGTGTTCTAAAGTTGTATTCCAATAAATATATTTTATGTTCTATCCAAATATCTTGATTATTGTATCATAAAAATTATTAAATGTCTGATGATCACATACACATATTCATGAACTACAATAAATTTTTCACCTAACTATAAGCAATATATGTAGGAGTCGGAGTCGGAGTCGGTGCAAGAGAATTTGAGGAGTCGGAGTCGAAGGTTTGGCTTACCGACTCCACAGCCCTGGGCAGAAGGGTAGTCAACAACAAGCAAGTCAGCGCACAGGAATCACAAAACAAACAGCACATGAGCCAGAATCAGAACTATCTCTGGCAGAGTACAGCAGACAGGAGGGGGAATAAGAAGGGTGTGGTGTCTTCCCATTAGCTGTAGCTGAATGATGGTACTTCAGCTGGGAGACACCCGCCACCTACAGTCAGCCAGTGGTACTGCAGATCCCAAGATAACCCAGCCCAGTGGATGATCGGAGCCTGCGCCCACCGTGCTGCTGGCATCGACTCCTCTCCCATCACCAGCACCATCCACGGCAGGAACACTGTGTCGCCTGGCGATCGGAGCAGAAGTCGCTGGAGCAGACTCCGGCGGTGACGTAACATACTTAGTTCCTGCGCTCATTCCGCCCTCCAACACCCTTGCCATTAGTTTCTGCGCTCATTAGCATATCAAACAGG
The DNA here is from genome assembly GCF_048569485.1 of Anomaloglossus baeobatrachus. Classification (NCBI taxonomy): domain Eukaryota; kingdom Metazoa; phylum Chordata; class Amphibia; order Anura; family Aromobatidae; genus Anomaloglossus; species Anomaloglossus baeobatrachus. The sequence goes on along the minus strand of NC_134355.1, from coordinate 214,889,039 downwards.
ATCTTTAGAAATACTTTTTCTACAGATCTCTTTATCTATGTTACCTATATACAGGGACGGTTAGGAAGGGATTAGCAATATGCACCCAGAACCCATGGTTCTGGGTGCATACTGCAACCGACAGGGTCCCTTTAAGATGCCATTTAGGAGTGCTTATTATTACCCTCTCTTCCTTTTTGGGTTGGGGGGAGGGGAGGGGGGGGGAAGAGATACAAACTCCTTGTAGTCTATGTTGTCCCTGTATTTGTGTGGGTTTCCACCGAGTTCTCCGGTTTCCTCAGACACTCAAAAGACATACTGATAAAGAGACTGACTGAAAGCCCCAATGGGGACACTGTTGCCAATGTATGTGAAGCGCTATGAAATCAATGGCGCTATATAAGTGAATAAATACTATTATATAACCCTCATGGTGCTTATCAGGAACTAGAACGATGTGGAAGAATTTTTTTTTTTTTTGGGGGGGTAAGTAAAGTTATTACTAACCCCAAGTGTTGTATATTTTCAAAATAGAAGGAGGAAATGGCCCATACAACTTGTGCAATTTCACAGGAGTACACCAAATATCCCATATGTTGTTCTGGACAGGGACGATACACATCTGTCATGGCACACTGGGGAAACCTGGTGCAGGCTGGGACAAAGTCGCACACTGGAACGTCACACATCCTACCCACACCAAGAATATGACCATATAAACAATAAAGAAATGGGGAGCCTGATGACAAAAATGAAGAAAGTAATAAAAACAGATAGCGTGCCATGTAGTCTTTTAAGCTGCTTATATTATAAAGTGCACATAAATACAGCCATATAAAGATGGCTAGTGGATTAAAGATCCATAAAAGTGAAAAAGATATACAAAAAAAAACAAACGGAGGTTAGGGGGAAACAAAATCCCATACAGGAGAGGTATACCCACATGTACAACACAAAGGATCACATATACAAAATATTAGGAACATAGTCCTAATAAATAGGAGACCCTTATATATTGACAATGGTATCTAGTATAAAACATATAGGGTTATAAACCAAGAATAGCGGGCCCAACTACTATCACGGTTTCCGCCTCATCATATACCACTTCCTTTCTCCCCTCCTCCTCCTCATCCTCCTGAATTACTCTCCCCATCACTGCCAAGCTGGGAACTGTGCAGCAGCGCATCGGCAAGGCGACAACACACACTGCTGAAGCTGATCTGTTTAGGTCACAATCCACACACTACAGCAAAGCTTTTGCAAGGTATAAAAGATCAGACCAATCAATCAGTGTCTCTCCCCGCTGCACCTCCAACCCGGTCTGGTCGTCTGCAATAATGGGCGTAACCTGGTGGCGGCTTTAAAGGTCGGCAAGCTGGTATACGTTCCATGCATGGCTCAAGTGCTGAACCTAATTCAGAAATGTATGAAAAACATACCCTTACCTACTTGAGAAGGTGCGCTGTATTAGTGCCCATTTCCAACATTCCTTTACTACTTTTGCTGGTGTTACAGCGCTGCAAAAGAGTCTTAAATTTGCCAAGTCAACGACTCATGTGCGACCTGTCCACGCAGTGGAACTCTACATATCATATACTGGTGAGGATTAGTGAGCAGCAGAGGGCAGTAGCTGAATACTAGCTTCAACATGCAGACAGTCAGCCACCACGCAACTCTCGAGTGGGTGTGGATCACGGACATTTGTGAGGTTCTTGAGAACTTTGAGTACTGCAGCAAGCTCGTGAGTGGTGATCAGGCTATTAGATTAACCATCCCGCTGCTGTGTCTGTTGTTGACACTGCATAATGTCAAAGAGGAACCTTTGAGTGCCCAGCATGTGGTTATGGAGCCAGCTTTTCCAATGGGTGATTATACTATCCAGCCCAGCCAAAATTTGGAGGCAATAATGGGTGATGATGAGGAGGGAGAGGACTTGTTTTTCTGTGCTACCGAGGGCACTCCCAATACTATACAGTCTCCACTCTTGCTTCATGTCTGTCCAGCATGGATGGGCTGAAGAGGAGGAGGTGGATGAGGAGGAGGAGGAGAGTCAGCGTGAGGAGAGGATGAGTATTGGTCTTCCTGGTGGGGACAGAACTTTTATCTGTTTGCAGCTTGGCCAACATGGCACAGTTCTGTAGCAAGACCCTCACATAATACACATTTTATCCAACAACCTATACTGATTTGCCATCTTTCTGGACCCCACGGTACAAGGAGAAATTTCCTTCTCTCCTTTTGGAGTCACCAAAGGGTTGCACAATGGAATCCTTCAAGAGCAGGGGTCGGCAATTAATTTTCCCATGGGGCCGCATGAGAAATTGGGATTGGTTTAGAGGGCCGGACTAATTACCTCAGTTCTACCCAATATATTACATCACTACACCCCCTCCATATACTACACCTGTAATAAACTACACCACTACACCCCTATATACTACACCTGTATTATACTACACCCCCCATATACACCTGTATTATACTACACTCCCTTCATATACCTGTAATATACTACACCCCCATATACACCTGTATTATACTACACCACTATATAATACACCTCCGATATACTACATCATTACACCCCTATATACTACACCTGTAATATACTACATCACTACACCCCATATACTACACCTGTAATATAGTACACCTCCATATAGCACACCTGTAATATACTACATCACTACACCCCTATATACACACCTGTAATATACTACATCACTACACCCCATATACTACACCTGTAATATACTACACCTCCATATAGCACACCTGTAATATACTACAACTCCACATAGTACACCTGTAATATACTACATCACTACACCCCTATATACACCTGTAATATACTACATCACTACACCCCATATACTACACCTGTAATATAGTACACCCCCATATAGCACACATGTAATATACTACACCTCCATATAGCACACCTGTAATATACTACATCACTACACCCCTATATACACCTGTAATATACTACATCACTACACCCCTATATACACCTGTAATATACACCTCCATATAGCACACCTGTAATATACTACACCTCCATATAGTACACCTGTAATATACTACCCCTCCATATAGCACACCTGTAATATACTACACCTCCATATAGTACACCTGTAATATACTACCCCTCCATATAGCACACCTGTAATATACTACACCTCCATATAGTACACCTGTAATATACTACCCCTCCATATAGCACACCTGTAATATACTACAACTCCATATAGTACACCTGTAATATACTACATCACTACACCCCTATATACACCTGTAATATACTACATCACTACACCCCATATACTACACCTGTAATATACTACACCTCCATATAGCACACCTGTAATATACTACAACTCCATATAGTACACCTGTAATATACTACATCACTACACCCCCTATATAGCACACCTGTATTATACTACACCCCCATATGTCACACACCCTGCTCCCCATACAGCCTGCACCCCCATATCACACACACTACACCCCCATATGTCACACACCCTGCCTGTACCCCAACTTACCCCTCTCAAACACTCTGCACCCCTTCACATCCTTCTGTCAGTCTGCAGCTCTCATATGCCACTCACCCTGCAACTCCATCTTCCCACATATGCACTCACCCTGCAGCTCCATGTTCCCACATATGCCACTCACCCTGCAGCTCCATGTTCCCACATATGCCACTCACCCTGCAGCTCCATGTTCCCACATATGCCACTCACCCTGCAGCTCCATGTTCCCACATATGCACTCACCCTGCAGCTCCATGTTCCCACATATGCACTCACCCTGCAGCTCCATGTTCCCACATATGCACTCACCCCGCAGCTCCATCTTCCCACATATGCACTCACCCTGCAGCTCCATGTTCCCACATATGCCACTCACCCTGCAGCTCCATGTTCCCACATATGTCACTCACCCTGCAGCTCCATCTTCCCACATATGCACTCACCCTGCAGCTCCATCTTCCCACATATACACTCACCCTGCAGCTCCATGTTCCCACATATGCCACTCACCCTGCAGCTCCATCTTCCCACATATGTCAGTCACCCTGCAGCTCCATCTTCCCACATATGTCACTCACCCTGCAGCTCCATCTTCCCACATATGTCACTCACCCTGCAGCTCCATCTTCCCACATATGCACTCACCCTGCAGCTCCATGTTCCCACATATGCCACTCACCCTGCAGCTCCATCTTCCCACATATGTCACTCCCCCTGCAGCTCCATGTTCCCACATATGCACTCACCCTGCAGCTCCATCTTCCCACATATGCACTCACCCTGCAGCTCCATGTTCCCACATATGTCACTCACCCTGCAGCTCCATGTTCCCACATATGCACTCACCCTGCAGCTCCATCTTCCCACATATGCACTCACCCTGCAGCTCCATGTTCCCACATATGCCACTCACCCTGCAGCTCCATGTTCCCACATATGCACTCACCCTGCAGCTCCATGTTCCCACATATGCACTCACCCTGCAGCTCCATGTTCCCACATATGCCACTCACCCTGCAGCTCCATGTTCCCACATATGCCACTCACCCTGCAGCTCCATGTTCCCACATATGCACTCACCCTGCAGCTCCATGTTCCCACATATGCACTCACTCTGCAGTCCCCCTCCCCCTCATGTCCCCTCTTTTCTCATTACCAGTCATCATGTGTCCACATCTCCTTCAGGATTCAGTATCTTGCTTTTTGCCCGGCATCCTGTGTCTCCTCCCACACAGTCACATGGGCGTGACATCATCGCAGGTCCTACAGTGCAGGATGGATTATTCCTCTGCTGTGCTGCTTCTTCTCCTGCCCGGCGGGAACTTTTGAAATGACACACGCAGCGCAGTACTGACAACGTCAGAGCGCGCGCGTGTGTCACTGGCAATTAGTGCCGGCAGGGAACAGAGGAAAGACTCCTGCGTTCCGCTGCCTGCACTGACTGTGCGGACCTGCACAGGATCTCTCCTTGCTCGGCACGCTGCAGCCCGGCTCCACTGCACCGGCTGAAGAGGGGCGGGCCGGTCACAGAGCAGGCGGGCCGGATGTGGCCCGCGGGCCGCCCCTTGCCCAGGTCTGTTCAAGAGGGTCTTTGTAGATCAGTTGCTGAAAAAAGAATTAAACTCAGAGAACACTGGCGGCAGAGTTACCGACTCATTTCAACACCAAGGATTCATGGAGAGAGACACGTATACCATGTCCAAAAGAGGTGGGGGGGAAATGTGTGAAAACTGGGTCATTTCCAATAAACGGACACATAAATAAGGGCTATCTGTGCCTGTAACAATGCTAAGGAGGGAGAAGATGCACAACATGATCAAGGGGGATTTAAGTGAACACACCTGCATCCTTTCTGATGCTTCAGTTCCCTTTAATTATTGGGTGTCCAAGCTGAACACTTGGCCCAACCTCTCCTTATATGCCTTGGAGGTGCTGGCCTGCCTAGCTGCTAGTGTGAGGTCAGAGCATGTTTCCAGTTCTGCTGGGGCAATCACTGAGAAAGCCTCTCCACAGAAAGTGCAGATGGACATACTCTGATTAAATTCGACAAGGACTGGATTTCTCCACAGTTTATAATCCCTCCAGATGAGAGCAAGCCAAACTAAATTCCCCCAAAATGTTAATTTTGACTACTGCTGTTAAGGTCCCTATAAAAGCAGTTTCCTTCTTGCGCCACCCATGACTCACCCCATAGGGCTAATTTGGGTAAACACTATGCACATTGTGCTGTGGGCAAACCAGAACAGTACTCCTGCTCCAGCCTAACTACTATTTCCAAATGAAGGCTCTTGTGATGGTGACTCCCTGTGTCAAACATGACACATGCCATAGGGCAAATTTTTGTTAATGCACATTCTGCACTAGACAAACCAGGACAGTATACCGTATTTTTCGGATTATAAGACGTACTTTTCCTCCCAAAAATTTGGGAGGAAAATGAGGGGCGAGTCTTAAAATCCGAATATAGCTTACCAGGGGGGCTGTCTGTGTGACGACCGGGTGCATTCGGGCGGCCGGATGCCTGTGTGCGGGCAGCCGGGTGCCTGTCTGTGCTGGCTGCCTGAGTGTGTGCCTGCGTGTAAATGATAAATTTTTCAGCTTTGCAGCAACTTTATTTTCATAACCTGAACAAAATGTGGGAGGGTTTCAGCTTTCAAAAGAGTAATTTATGAAACCAATAGATGAATTTAAATTCAGGTTATAAGCTTTAATTTCATAACATGGATAAGTGACAGAACTTATGTCAGGGACTGCACTTATTCAATAGCAATTTAAAAAGACTTGATGAACAACTGATTGCCCTCTGAAAGCTTGAATTGAGGAATACATAATGACATGAAGGAGGAGGGTAAAGCCCACAGCCACAATTGGAGCGTAGAGGTAACCACATTATTAATAGGCATTATATACAGTGCTGGCCAAAAGTATTGGCACCCCTGCATTTCTGCCAAAACTTAACTGAGAAAGCCTAAAATGTTTTGGAAGAATGTTCTCTGGTCAGATGAGACAAAAGTAGAGCTTTTTGCTAACAACCATCAACAGAGTTTACAGGAAAAAAAGAGGCATTTAAAGAAAAGAACACGGTCCCTACAGTCAAACATGACGGAGGTTCCCTGATGTTTTGGGTTTGCTTTGCTGCCTCTGGCACTGGACTGTGACTGTGTGCATGGCATTATGAAGTCTGAAGACTACCAACAAATTTTGCAGCATAATGTAGGGCGCAGTGTGAGAAAGCTGGGTCTTCCTCAGAGGTCATGGGTCTTCCAGCAGGACAATGACCCAAAAAAACACTTCAAAAAGCACTATAAAATGGTTTGATAGAAAGCACTGGAGACTACAAAGTGGCCAGCAATGAGTCCAGATCTGAATCCCATAGAACACCTGTGGAGAGATCTCAAAATGGCAGTTTGGAGAAGGCACCCTTCAAATCTCAGGGACCTAGAGCAGTTTGCCACAGAAGAATGGTCTAAAATTACAGTAGAGCATTGTAAGAAACTCATTGATGGTTACCGGAAGTGGTTGTTCGCAGTTATTTTGGCTAAAGGTTGTTATTTAGGCCAAGGCTGCCAATACTTTTGTCTGGCCATTTTTGGAGTTTTGTGAGAAATTATCAATGATTTGATTTTTGTTTCATTCTCTTTTGTGTTTTTTCATTGCAAGCAAAATAAATGAAGATAATAAAGAATTTGTGATTGTAATCATTTTCAAGAAGAAACTGAGTATTATCTGACAGAATTGCAAGAGTGCCAATACTTTTGGCCAGCACTGTATATACCACCAAATTAGGGAGGGAATTCGCACGGTGCTGCCATGGCTTTGGAAATTTTAAAGTTATCTTTTCCCTTCCAATGACAGAATACAATAGAAGAAATTTAGTGTGGGACCTAGGGATAGAACAGACAGACCCACATCAAACAGATACTGCTTAACAAAAAGGTGGAAGGTGAATACCAAACTGCCGCCTTACAGATCTGCTCTACCGAGGCATTCGCCCTCTCCGCCCAAGAAGTGGATATAGCCTAAGGGTGGCTTTACACACTACGATATCGCTAAAGCGATCTCGTTGGGGTCACGGAAATTGTGACGCACATCCGGCCGCTTTAGCAGTGTCGTTGTGTGTGACACTTATGACCGATTTTGAATATTCGCAAAAACGTACAAAATCGGTCATCGATGACATCACCCCCCTATTCCCAATTATCGTTGCTGCTGCAGTAACGACGTTTGTCGTTCCTGCGGCAGCACACATCACTATGTGTGACGCCGCTGGAATGACAAACATCTCCTTACCTGCGTCCACCGGAAAAGGAGGAAGGAAGGAGGTGGGTGGGACGTTCTGGCCGCTCATCTCCTCCCCTCCTTTTCTATTGGGTGGCAGTTCAGTGACGCTGAACGAACCGCCCCCTTAGAAAGGAGACAGTTCGCCGGTCACAGCGACATCGCTGCACAGGTATGTGCGTGTGACGCTGCCGTAGCAATAATGTTCGCTACGGCAGCGATCACCACATATCGTGCCACCAACGGGGGCGGGTGCTATCGCACGCGACAGCTAGCAGATGCTAGCGATGTCGCAGCGTGTAAAGCACCCCTTAGAATGGGCTCTAATCCCTTGAGGAGCGGCTTGTCCTGACGCCGATTATGCCAAACTAATGGACTCCCTTACACCCCCCCCCCCAGCAATAGTGGATTTGGCAACCACATTCCCTCTATGTGGACTTAAGAACCAACATGGCAAAGGATTTTCACTGTGGCAGAGTCATGTCCAGGTATCTAAGGGAGTTTCTCCTGACATTACGAAATGAAACACCTGCTTTTCTTGTTTTTTGAGATTTTCACAGAAGGAGAGTAAAATAATTTCCTGGCCGCTAGAGAATTTTGAATTGACCTTTGGAAGAAAAGCCCAGCTTAAATATTATTCTATCATCCTGAATTGTAATGAAGGGAGGGTTAATGGAAATGGTTCGAAGCTCACAAATGTGTCTGGATGACGTTAATGCCACCAATAGTGCCACCTTCAGAGTGAGAGCCTTAGTGAAAATCAAGGAGATGGCTCAAGGAATGTTTTTTGGAGGACAGTTAATACCAGGTGTGCATTTAAGAAAAATATACATATGGGAATATGCTCTAAACAAATTCACGAAATTTCCCAATACAAAATTTATTAAAATTTACATGCAAACGTGCAAAACACACAACTAGAACATGTATAAATTGACAGTGCAATCCTTATAGCATAGTATACATAGGGTTCAGCTAATTATTCCATAGAAATACAACAAAGGAAAAAATCCACCCTATTAAATCCAGCCTTCCACCATATAGACTTTAATCTCCATGACAGACAATATATAAATAATTGGATGAAGATAATGTAAATATTGGCTATCCAGCAGCCCAAGATATACCCCAGAAGGCAAGGTTGAACAGAAACCGGATTTACAACATAATGTGGTAATATTCACATGAGGACATAAGATGTACACATAATTAGTAAGGAGATCCACAATAAGCAATACTTAGCTTCATATATTATAGAAAATCCTTTAAATAGGTCTTGTACACAAATCGGCAAAAACGCCCTAATCCAGCAATCAGCGTCTCTGTGGAATTCTCCAACAAGTCCACTTGCTATATGGATTTGCTATATGAAAAAGGTGCTCTTTGTGCGAGATTAGCAAATACCGTATTTTTCGCTTTATAAGACGCACCTGATTATAAGACGCACCCCCAAATTTGGTGAAGGAAAAGAGAATTTTTTTTTTTAATGTTAAATGGGGTCCATCTTATAATGCCAGTGTCCCTCTAACAAATCATATAGGGCATATGTCCCTCATAGCCCCCCATCCTAAAATTAGCCCCCTTAATCTGGATATGATTATATTGAATATAGCCCTCTTGTGATGGCACACGTTCCCCTGTGCTGCCTATGGCCCCCTATGGATGGCATACATTCCCCTGTGCTGCCTATGGCCCCCCATGGATTGCATACATTCCCCAGTGCTGCCTATGGTCCCCTATGGATTGCATACATTCCCCAGTGCTGCCTATGGTCACCTATGGATTGCATACATTCCCCTGTGCTGCCTATGGTCCCCTATGGATTGCACACGTTCCCCTGTGTTAGATAACGCCCCCATGCTGCTGCCCATGGCCCCTATAGATCGCACAAGTCCCCCTGTGTTAGATATTGCCCCCCATAGTGCTGCCCATGGCCCCTATAGATCGCACAAGTCCCCGTGTTAGATATCGCCCCCCATAGTGCTGCCCATGGCCCCTATAGATCGCACAAGTCCCCCTGTGTTAGATATCGCCCCCAGGCTGCTGCCCATAGTAAAATAAAACACTCTTTCCTTACCTCCTCCAGCGTTTATCTCCCTCCTGTCTCCCTCCGTGCTTCTGTTCCTTCCTTCCTGGTTCTCAGTGCAGTCATGTGATCGGCACAGCAGGCTGAGATCTCTGCCTGATCATCACAGTGGAAGCAGGGACACGGGGAGAAACGCTGGAGGGGGTAAGTAAAGCTTTTTTATTTTAGAATGAGCAGCAGCCTGGGGGCCAAATCTAACACAGGGGGGGCATGTGCAATCACAGGGGGGCGCAGGCTCATATAATATGCACCGCTCCCCCAGCCCATCACTGCGTGCGATTTCAGCACCACTGGAGATGGACAGCGGCTGTGCATATCATATGAGCGGGAGCAGGAGATCAAAGGCTGCAGCCCGCAGCGTTCACCTGCGCTCCAGAGCTACTGCCCCCACCTCTCCTGGACGCTGCAGTGTACATACATACATACACACACACATTATATATATATATATATATATTATATACACACTCATATATATATAATATATACACATATATATATATATATATATATACATATATATATATATATATATATATATATATATATATATATATATATATATATATATATATATATATACTAGAAGGTGGCCCGATTCTACGCATCGGGTATTCTAGAATTTACGTATTGTGTAGTTCATGTATGATTTTTGTATATATATTATATATATATATATATATATATATATATATATATATATATATATATATATATATATATATATATATATATATATATATATATATATATATATATATATATATATATATATATATATATATGTTGTGTGTAGTTACCAAGTGTTTGTGTAGGCGCTGTACATGTTCTGGGTGTTGTCTGGGTGTGACGGGGGTGAGAGCGGTGTTGTATGTGTGTTGCGTTGTTTGTGGAGCGCTGTGTGTCTGTAGCGTTGTGTGTTGCGCGGTTTGTGTGTGTGTGGTGTGTTTTGGGGGGAGGTATGTTTTGTGCAATGTGTGTGTTGTGCGGTATGTGCGTATATTTGTGTGTGCCGCGGTGTTTGTGTGTTGGGTGTTGTGTGTGTGTGCAGCGTTGTCTGTGTGTGTAGGTGTCTGTGTAGGGCAGTTGTTTGTGGTTCCCAGTGTGTGTGTGTGTGTGTGTGTGTGTGTGTGTGTGTGTGTGTGTGTGTGTGTGTGTGTGTGTGTGTGTGTTGTGCACTTCCCATTGTGCTCCATCCCCCATGCAGCGCACTCCCCATCGTGCACCATCCGCCATGCTGCGCACTCCCAAACGTGCACCATCCGCCAGGCTGCGCACTCCCAAACGTGCACCATCCGCCAGGCTGCGCACTCCCAAACGTGCTCCATCCGCCAGGCTGCGCACTCCCAAACGTGCTCCATCCGCCATGCTGCGCACTCCCAAACGTGCTCCATCCGCCATGCTGCGCACTCCCAAACGTGCTCCATCCGCCATGCTGCGCACTCCCAAACGTGCTCCATCCGCCATGCTGCGCACTCCCAAACGTGCTCCATCCGCCATGCTGCGCACTCCCAAACGTGCTCCATCCGCCATGCTGCGCA